>NW_011500153.1:175214-190759 GCF_000495115.2 Populus euphratica | reverse complement strand
GATGAAATCACCGATGAGAATTAGTGAAAGATGAACAACGCTATTTTACACAAAAAAATCGCTAATTAGAATTATTCATAAGATTGTCATTTGTCAAGGAACCATAACAAAGTGCAAAATGATCCCAACAGTTTACATGCACACAATGAGAGAGTTGACCACTTTGCTGCCTCCATAACTGAGCTCCACAGCTGGTGATGTCAAAAGTTACAGTCCAGATTTTTCTATCATTACTGCCTTTCTCCCTAGATCTAGAAACCTCATGAAAATGTCTCGATAACTTTCCTCTAAAAAAATCCGCTCATCCTTTTCCAAATTAGACGAGTGTCTGAGAAGCACCTAGACTATCACATCACCGAGATAACATTCCTATAAATATCTTGATTTATCAGCTATCTTTTTATTCTTACTACCCTTATTTTAGATGGATCGAAGGCAAACAATAGGATACAAAAACAATTACTATTGAAACAGCAGATAATGCATAACCAACCACAAATCCACTTTTGAACGAGTGGAACAAAATTCTTTTATGTGTCCTTGGCAGGGTTTTGAAGGCCTACCACTAAGTCTAGGGTTGGTTTCCACCTACAAGTTACTGTTTATAATTAAAAATGTTTTCTTGTCACCCAAAAAAATTATCAAATACAAACAAAAATACTAACATAAATTTTTTTATTAATAGATTGTAATGAAATTTACCAACACAGTATTCTCTCTATGTATCAATCTGTAAACACCGATAAAAATATTCTTTTAATATAAACTAAGGAATTACAATAAGAAAAGAAAAAATTAAAAAAAAATCAAAAGATATGATGACATGTCATTTTTACATATAGAATTACTAACGGGTTAATTTCATCGATAAAACCATCTATAATATTTAATTTATGACCTAACCAACAACCCTTCTCTCCCTCTCTCTCATTTTTTCTTCTTCCTTTATTTTTCTCTACAACAAACAGCACACCCCCTAATGTTTTTTCAAATAAAACTTTCACTATAAATTCAACCAGCCAAACTCGTAGTTTGTCAA
This sequence comes from Populus euphratica, assembly GCF_000495115.2. Taxonomy (NCBI): domain Eukaryota; kingdom Viridiplantae; phylum Streptophyta; class Magnoliopsida; order Malpighiales; family Salicaceae; genus Populus; species Populus euphratica. The sequence goes on along the minus strand of NW_011500153.1, from coordinate 189,720 downwards.
CATTCATATTCTAATTCAAGTTTTATTAAGAATTTCTTACTTCAAGTAAGCAAAACTATATATTTTTTATTCGAAGTAAGTTTTAAAATATTAATTTTTATTGTATATTTTTGTAGTATATATATTTTGCTTGGATGTTTATTTGTTTTATAACTTTTTCCCATTGAAATTTGTTTTATGAATGTATAATTTGTACATGTTAGGGTTTATTTGAAATTTTATAAAATTATATTTGTTTGTAAATTAACAAAATTTATTTTGAATTTGTGATGTAAGTGTTTTGTGAAGAAATGAATAATAGTATATTTAACGGGATCGTTTTATGATTTGACAATTTATTGTTGATTTAAAATTTTCATTAAATATATAGAAATTTGAATTTATGTAAATAATTAATAATGAATTAAGAGGACTGTTAAAATAAATTGAATAAGTTTGAGTTAAAATAATATTTTCAAATTTATTTAATTTACGTAATTAATTAATACATGTTATCAACAATATTCTATATAGGTTTGATATAAGTAATGGATGATTATTCATGAATGTATCAAGATTTATCTTAAGGGTTGTGAATGATTGATTATTGTAATGAGATTTAGGATTTTATTAATTATGCATTATCTAATCCAAGAAATATTAGGAAAAACAATATTAAATGTTCCTATAAGAGGTGTAAAAAAAAATTGATCTAGATGTTGTAACGATCCATTATTTACAAACAAAAAATACTTGTGTTGGTTTTCATATGAAGAATCATATGTTCCTCACGAGACTATAGTAGAATGGATGGTTAAGTCAATTTCTAACTTTAGAAATGTGCATGGAATTGTAGATGATAATAGTTAAAGGAATATAGTTATAGATATGATGAGAATAAATCAGGGTTATGTAGGTGAATTTTTAATTGTAAATGAAGAACCTAATGCAAATATGACATGATTTTTTTAATCTTTAAACAGATTATGATAAACCATTATGGGATGGGGACATAAATCAGAGTGAATTATCGGTTGTTGCAAAGATATTTACTATCAAGTCAGGTTATGAGTTGAGCGAGGCTAGTTATAATAAAATTATTAAATGGGTAAAAAACATTTTATCTAAATAAAATAGATTGATAGAGAACTTTTATGTTGTTAAATCCATGATAAAAACACTCAACCTAAAATACCAGAAAATTAACATATGTCCAAATTTCTACATTTTGTTTAAAGTTTTTTGTTCAATTTCAATTAAATGTATAGGATTAATTTTAATTATTATTTTGGATTTTTGTAAATTAGGGTTCAATTGGTTAAATATATTGTTTAATTTATTGATTAATTTCATGTTTATATAATTTGTGGTTTGTGGTTTATGGTTTTGAGTTGTTGAAAATTAAGAGTTAATTGATATAATTTCGAGTAGTTATAAATTAAAGATTTATGAAAATTTTTATTTATATGCCAAATTGGGTTGCTTTTGATGTTTTAAATAGTATTTAGAAATGCATGAGTTGTGTATAAATGTTAAAATGTGGAATTCTGAAAATTAAGTAAATTTCATGAGTTGTGTATAAATTTCATGAGTTGTGTATTCTGAAATGCATGAGAAAAAAAAGACACTTTTACTATTTAATTTAAAACATTAACCAAACAATTGTACACGAATGGTAATATTGACAAAATTTATAATTTAAAAAAAATCTGAAAACTAGGTTGAGTACAAATTGAGAGAACTGTTCACACAATGACAAAGAAACAAATTGAATAAAATTAATTAGTTTATGGCAATCAAATTTAAATTATTGTGTATTTGCAGTATTAAAAATTTTAGGTAGTCTCTCATATAAGAAAGGTGTAGTCAATTATTTTTTAAATGTGAATGAATTACGGTATCTTAATCCTTTAATTTGTATAGATGTCTAAATGTGTGTTTGTTTTAGAGATGCAGATTGTGGTTTGGGCGTGGAACCTACTAAAAAAGCTACAAAAAGCAAGAAATGTTAGCTTTTGTGGTTAAGTTTTGTGCATAACTGGGTTGTACACAACCACAATCTCAATCACAAAAGCTAAAACAAACACTTCCTAAAAGAAAGTGAATAACACATTGTATAGATATAATCGCTACTAGTTCTTCCAACAACCATGAGTCGTTGGGTATCGACCAAGATCTGACACCTGAGACACATGCAATCACTTTCAACATTGGCTCATCGAGTACGCAATGCAGCCATGTTGAGGGGTGGTCCATTTACAAAGAGAGATCCATTTACCTGGAAGGCTCAAGAATGAACTTTCAATATAAATTTGTTTTCCTTTAACAACAACATGTTTATAATTTTAAAAAAAAATTAATTTCAATTAATGAATGTAATTTCAAGTTTACAAACATTAAGGGTGTTAGAACAATAACATTAACGATGAAATCATGAATGGAAATTTTATTGTTTCAATGGAGTCAAGTTTTCAAATATCTTAAATGAAAACCTATGATTTATGTATAGTTTGGAAGGTTTAAGGTTAATATTAACTTAAATATTATTATTATTATTATTATTATTATTATTATTATTATGTTAATTTGATTAGTTTACTAATATTAATGAAACTTTTCTTTTATAAATTTTAACTACATGGAAAATTTTGAATAGAATAGAGTTGATAATTTTTTGATTAAAAAAAATATTAAATAATAAAATTTCAAACGAAGTTGTTGTATGGTAATTTTATTCAATAAAATAAAGTTTTATGTTGCCTGTGATTGCTATTCATATTATATTGTGTTGTTTTGTATGTGTCACTTGTGGTACTTTAATTAAGGACGTGGACTAGACTAGAGGTTTCTCTTTTTTTTGGCTATTTCTGAGTTAATGTTTTGGTCTGTGATCTATTCAATTAAGTTTGCAACGATCCATGGTCTTGGCAACTGAAGAATATTGATTTATCCTTAATACAAGCAACTACAGTTTTAATAATGATAATAATAATAATAATAATAATAGTAATTAAAAAAAAAACTAGCGAGAAACTAAAAATACGATGATGAAATGAAAATCTTATGGGGATGCCTGCACGTTGGTTCTAAGTTGTTGAAAATTAAGATTAAGAGTTAATTGATATAATTTCGAGTAGTTATAAATTAAAGGTTTATGAAAAATTTTATTTATATGCCAAATTGGGTTGCTTTTGATGTTTTAAATAGTATTTAGAAATGCATGAGTTGTGTATGAATGTTAAAATGTGGAATTCTGAAAATTAAGTAAATAATATTACAGAAAAGAGAAAAAAAAAGACACTTTTACTATTTAATTTAAAACATTAACCAAATTTTTGGAAACAATTAACCAAACAATTGTACACGAATGGTAATGTTGACAAAATTTAGAATTTAAAAAAAAAATCTAAAAACTAGGTTGAGTACAAGTTGAGAGAACTGTTCACATAGTGACAAAGAAAAAAATTGAATAAAATTAATTAGTTTATAGCAATCAAATTTAAATTATTGTGTATTTGCAGTATTAAAAATTTTAGGTAGTCTCTCGTATAAAAAATATGCTATTGATTGTTTTTTAAATGTAAATGAATTACAGTATCTTAATCCTTTAATTTGTATAAATATCTAAGTGTGTGTTTGTTTTAGAGGTGGAGGTTGTGGTTTGGGCGTGGGACCCATTAAAAAAGCTACAAAGAGCAAGAAATATTAGCTTTTGTGGTTGAGTTTTGTGCATAACTGGGTTGTACCCAACCATAATCTCAATCACAAAAGCTAAAACAAATACTCCTTAAAAGAAAGTGAATAACACATTGTATAGATAGACTCGCTACTAGTTCTTCCAACAACGCTTCCAACAACCATGAGTTGTTGGGTTTCGACCAAGATCTGACACCTGAGACATAAGCAGTCACTTTCGACATTGGCTCATCGAGTACGCGATGCAGCCACGTTGAGGGGTGGTCCATTCATAGAGAGATCCATTTACCCGAAAGGCTTAGTGAAAGAATAACCTTTCAATGTAAGTTTATTTTCCTTTAACAACGACATGTTTATAATATTTTAAAAAAATTAATTTTAGTTAATGAATGTAATTTCAAGTTTACAAACATTAAGAGTGTTAGAACCATAACATTGACGATGAAATCATCAATAGAAATTTTATTGTTTCAATGGAGTCAAATTTTCAAACATCCTGAATGAAAACCTGTGATTTATGCATAGTTTGGAAGGTTTAAGGATATATTAACTTAAATATTATTATTATTATTATTATTATTATTATGTTAATTTGATTAGTTTACTAATATTAATGAAACTTTTCTTTTACAAATTTTAATTACATGGAAAATTTTGAATAGAATAGAGGTGATAATTTTTTGATTAAAAAAAACATTAAGTAATAAAATTTCAAACGAACCACTAAGTCTAGGGTTGGTTTCCACCTAGAAATTACTGTTTATAATTAAAAATGTTTCTTGTCATTGCAAAAAAAAATTATCAAATATAAACAAAAATACCAACATAATTTTTTTGTTAATAGATTGTAATGAACTTTACCAATAAAGTATTCTCTTTATATATCAATCAATAAACACCGATAAAAATATTTTTTCAATATGAACTAAAGAATTATAATAAACAAAATTCAAAAAAATTCAAAAGATACGATAACATGTCATTTTTACATATAGAATTACAAACGGGTTAATTTCATCGATAAAGTCATCTGTAATATTTAATTTATAATCTAACGAACAACCCTTCTCTCTCCCTTTCTCATTTCTTCTTCTTCCTCTATTTTTCTCCACAACAAACAGCACACCCCCTAATGTTTTTTCAAATCAAACTTTCACTATAAATTCAATCAGTCAAACTCTTAGTTTGTCAACATTCATATTCTAATTCAAGTTTTATTAAGGATTTCTTACTTCAATCAAGTAAGCAAAACTATATATTTTTTATTTGAAGTAAGTTTTAAAATATTAATTTTTATTATATATTTTTGTAGTATATATATTTTGCTTAGATGTTTATTTGTTTTATAAATTTTTTCCCATTGAAATTTGTTTTATGAATGTATAATTTGTACATGTTAGGGTTTATTTGAAATTTTATAAAATTATATTTGTTTGTAAATTAACAAAATTTATTTTGAATTTATGATGTAAGTGTTTTGTGATTAAATGAATAATAGTATATTTAACAGGATCGTTTTATGTTTTGTCAATTTATTGTTGATTTAAAATTTTCATTAAATATATAGCAATTTTAATTTATGTAAATAATTAATAATGAATTAAGAGGACTATTCAAAATAAATTGAATAAGTTTGAGTTAAACTAATATTTGCAAATTTATTTAATTTACATAATTAATTAATACATGTTATCAACAATATTCTATATAGATTTGATATAAGTAATGGATGATTATTCATGAATGTATCAAGATTTATCTTAAGGGTTGTGAATGATTGATTATTGTAATGAGATTTAGGATTTTATTAATTATGCATTATCTAATTCAAAAAATATTATGGAAAACAATATTAAATGTTCCTATAAGAGGAGTAAAAAAACAAAAATTGATCTAGATGTTGTAACGATCCATAGTTTATAAAAAAAAAAATTACTTGTGTTGGTTTTCATATGAAGAATAATATGTTCCTCACGAGACTGTAGTAAAATGGATGGTTAAATCAATTTCTAACTTTAGTAATGTGCATGGAATTGTAGATAATAATAGTAATCCTTAAAGGAATATAGTTATAGATGTGATGAAAATAAATTAGGGTTATGTAGGTGAATTTTTAATTATAAATGAAGAGTCTAATACAAATATGACATGATTTTTTTAATCTTTGAACAGATTATGATAAATTATTATGGGATAGAAACATAAATCAAAGTGAATTATCGGTTGTTGCAAAGATATTTATTATTAAGACGGTGCTAGTTATAATAGAATTGTTAAATGGATAAAAAAACTTTAATTTAAGTACGTGGACTAGACTAGAGGTTTCTTTTTTTTTTTGGCTATTTCAGTAATGAGTTAATGTTTTGGTCTGTGATCTATTCAATTAAGTTTGCAACGATCCATGGTCTTGGCAACTGAAGAATATTGATTTATCCTTAATACAAGCAACTACAGTTTTAATAATGATAGTAATAATAATAATAATAATAATAATAATTAAAAAAAAAAACTAGCAAGAAACTAAAAATATGATGATGAAATGAAAATCTTATGGGGATACCTGCACGTTGGCTTCTTTTCTCTTCTTCTCTTGCCTTTCCATCAAAGATGTCATCATTGGTGTCTTCATCATCACCTCATTCCCTTTCCTCTTGAGGAGACGAGCCCAAGGCACACAACAGGACATGAAAATAGTTATAATGGAAACGGAAAAAAAGACATAACCTATTAAAAACCCACTTTTGAGTGAAGAATCCAACTTTTTCCGATGTTCATGATCATCACCCCCGTAGTAGTTCTCTTGTAGAGAACTGTGTCCATTGCCGGCAACACCAAGGATATGAATCAAAAGAAGAGCAAGTTTTGCACCACCCACAGCCATTTTGTAGATACCAAAACAGCAGCAAATAACAAGAGACCATTCAAGGTTTAAGCTAACAAAGTCTAGAAGCTCTTAATTTTCTACAGCATTTTGTTAGATAAAAAGAGAACAAGAGATCATTCAAAGTTTAAGCTAACAAAGTCTAGAAGCTCTTGATTTTCTACAGCATTTTGCTAGTCTAGAGATCATTAATTGAACACGTCGAGGAGATGCATTGATTTGTTAGTCTACTTCTTCAAGTCAAGAAGCCAAGTCTCCTGCATCAAATTCCAAGTTCATGATGGGACAGTACGTCGAGAGCGAATGGATGGCCCTAACAATTTCCACGAATGTGTGGGAAAACAAATTAGTCAAAAAAGTTTAATAATTCTAGACTTATTTCTCTTCCTTTTTTCTTGTTTTTTTTTCAATAGAAATATTTGCACGATTGAGATTAAATTTTTTATCCCAGCAATTTTAATTATTTAATAATTATTTTCGATTGTAATTTTGAAGATTAAACTAATTAAAAGAGAAAAAAATCAAGAAGGAAAACTTCCTCAACTTTCATATCAATTCCTTTTAATGATTGCTTCCATATCATTTAAAGTAAAAACCCTGTCAGTTTTCATATCTATGTTTTGAAGATTTATTTTTATTTAATTTGATGATGATAATTATAATAAGTATTAACAAGAATTTTAATCATTTAAATATAGAGAAAACATGTTAGGGTGAGAAAACCTCATTCATAATGAATTATTACACTAAAATGATTTTGCACTGAATACTTTTTATTTATTTATTGACGACTGCGTAGCAAACATTAAATGGGAATTTTGTGTGTTAATTTTAGCTGAATATTCCATGAACAAAGATGCTATTGAGATAAAAGATGGTGTGAAAAATCATTAAATTTAACTCTTTATCAATGATTTAGGAATTAAATTCTTAAAAATCAAGTAAAATTTTCATAACTTTATTTTTTATTTCTTTATTTAACACCTTGAGTCCACAAAGAAATTAAAGATGCATTATTGATTTAGTAGTCTTTTTATTCAAGTCAAAAAATGCTTTCTTAATCTTTTATTATTATTATTATTATTACTATTACTACTAATAAATTTTAAAAAAAAATTTATTTTTAAATTTTATAAATAGATTTCTTTATTTAACACCTTGAGTCCACAAATGCATTTTTGATTTAGTAGTCTTTTTATTCAAGTCAAAAAAATGTTTTTTTAATTTTTTATTATTATTATTACTACTAATAGATTTAAAAAAATTTAATTTTATAAATAGGTTTTAGACATGATTTATCACATTTAAGGATTTTTTAACTTTGAATCACACACATATTATTTTAATATGTTTTTATTAACTTATTTTAATAAACATTATATGTTTTTTTAAATAAAAACAATTATTCAAGTTATAAAACTAGTATTTTTATTAATATAAAGAAAGTATATGTTAATAAAAAAAATTATCTTGATAAAAAAATCAGACCAATTATAAAAACAATATCAAAAAAAAATAAAAACAATTATTCAAGTTATAAAACTAGTATTTATATTAATATAAACAAAGTATATGTTAATAAAAAAAAAACTATCTTGATTAAAAAATCAGAACAATTATAAAAACAATATCAAAAAAATTTATGTGAGCTGAATATTATCGATTTGAAAGGATGGCCTCAAAATATTAAAAACATGGGTCTATCAAATAAATGGAGACCTACCGTAATCAAATTTATGTGAGCTGAATATTATCGATTTGAAAGGATGGCCTCAAAATTTTGAGAACATGAGCCCATCAAATAAATGGAAACTTACCGTAATCTGCATCAAGGATGTTTGTCTGTACTGTTTTCCTACACAGGGATATTGTTAGTTTTACTGCTAGTGCTAATGGCACAAGATGGCATTGCCCAGAAGATATGCAATGGGAGACGGATCATTCCTGGGCAACCTCACTACTTTACTTTCAGAGAAAATATTGGCTACTGTTGCTTGTGCTTGTCGTTTGCTACTTGTTTTCTTCTTGGAAAAAAAATCCAAATTCTTAGGAACCTTGCTGACCAACAGATCGGTGAAGTTCCAGCGCTGGCTGGAGCTCAAAACATGAGGTTGTTTACCAGGTGGTAGATCTTTCTTCATGCCTCCGCGCATGGAAGGATCACAAGACAAACAGAGATTGTAAACCACCACAGCATCTTTTCCACTTTCTTCTTCTGGTGCTTCTAGTTTGATGCTAGCTACATGTCGTCACGTACGTACGAGTTTGATTCTTTTGGAAAGCCACTCACACGGTCCTTGAGAATCACTTGCTTCTTGCTCATCGCTTCTTCACCACCAACTCTATGATCACTAGCCATGCTTTTTGCTAATGTTCTTAAATTAATTTGTTGTAAAACAAAATGGTTGAAAAATGTTGCTGATGGTCTACAAGGTTGCAATATGCCCTTGTTTAAGAGTCAATTGAATACACAATATGTAGTCCAAAGCAATAGAAAATATTCAAGACTTTTGGGACAATTTGGACGTAGTTGTTTACAATACTTTAAGCTGTATCCCGAGGTTTTTTTCAAGTCCCCAGAAAAGAGACTAGTTTGAAATATTTGTAGTCACATTTGCAGTACCTTGAATTTGGATAGATAGTTGAAGCTTGTTCTCAAACAGCACCATTGCTTCTTACATACTTGTTTATTATACCAAAACATGATAGAGTTGCCTAAATTTGTCCTGTTTTTCCTGTTTCCATTGACTCTATGCCATTTCAATCTCAACAGATTTGCCCTTTGAGCTGGGAGGGTAAATTTCATGCTGCTGCACTAGAATCTCTGAATCATCAATTTGGCGACATCTCTCCCTCATTGCTCTTATGTCTTTGTACACTTGATGCATTGTTGGTCTTCGATCTGGAATGGAATCAACACATTGGCATGCAACTTTAAGCAGCTGAAATATCTCATCATCAAATCCTTGCCCAACCAGAGACTTATGAATGGCATCATAAATCTTAGAACTAGTCAAAAGATGACTAATCCATTCATTACGAAGACTGTTCGAGGAACCAGTCATTCTGCTAGAATCCACCCCTGTAATCAGCTCAAGGAGCACAACTACAAATCCATACACATCCTCCCTAGCAAATGCTGTATCCCAAAACTCACCATTCACGGAGGAAGTGTTAGTTGGATTTACGATTATCGCCTCCCCAAAATTCGACAACTTTGGCTCGAAATCCTGATCAAGTAAGATGCACTTTGAGCTTATGTTAAGATGGAAAACTCGGATAGTACTACTGCAGTCCTGATGGAGCCATGCCAAGCCTCTTGCTAACCCGATTGCAACTTTAAACCTCACAGTCCATTCCATGATCTTTGCCTGGCCTTCCATTGGATGTAGCCAATCATAAAGGTTACCATTTGGCATGTATTTGTAAACCAGAAGCCAATTTTTTGATGTGATTGAAAATCCCAAAAGTTGAAGTAAGTTGACATGCCTCAATGAACCAAGTGTCTTCAATTCTAACACGAATTGCTCCTCGAGGATTCGACAGTTGTGTAATTTCTTCACTGCAAAGAGATAACCACTAGGCAACGCTGCTTTGTACAGCATCCCAATCTTCCCCTGCCCGATGACATTGTTTTCGCTGAAATTATTTGTTGCATCTTTAAGATCTGTATAGCTCATTCTTGGAACCTTCTTCTCCAACATAGAAATCTGAGGACAGAAATTCCCAATCCATTACTCACTAATTGTTGAAGAAACACAAGTATTTACCTTGAAATTGAAGCAGGTTAAAGAATTTAGGATTATCTGTAAATTAAGACTTCATGTAACTGCAGAAGAATAGTTAACTCAAAACTCATAAGAGATAATTAGGAAAGTCTAATAACAGGACAAAAGGAAAAGCAAAAAGTCCTGCAATCAATTTCAAAAGCAAACCACTCAAAGTTGACATGCACATAATCATATCGTCAGTACCTCTTTGCCTCCTCCATATACGTTCTCAACCGATGGCGAAGCACTTAAATTATCAGCTTCTTTCCTGTTCTTTCTCAAAACCAGCATTACCATCGTTTGTATCGTAATCTTCTTATTTATTTTTTTGACATGCACCCATGGCACACAGCAGGACACAAAACCAACAATGACTGAAACAGAAAAAACCGTATAACCAGCTGCAAACCCAAAACCAACAATGACTGAAACAGAAAAAACAGTATAACCAGCTGCAAACCCAGTTCTGAAAGAAGAATAAAATTCGTTGCTATGCCCTTTGCAAGGATCTAAAGGCCCTCCACATAGGCCAGGGTTGTTTGCATAATTCACATTTGTGGATGAAGAAAAACCACCAATTGGGCAAAAAACACCACATGCAGAATTTGCTTTAACAAATTCTGGCACTGGACCTGACAACAGATTGTCCGCCACACTGAAGTTCCTAAGTCGATGGAGAAGGCCAATTTTTGGTGGGATATTTCCTATTAGTTGGTTATGGTCTAGTTTTAGAACATTTAAGAAAGATAAATTGGCAATACTTGATGGGATTTCACCAGAAAAGTTGTTGAAGGATAGGTCAAGGTTAGTGATGTATGGTAGCCCTTTAGAGATGTCAGATGGAATCGGTCCCTGAAGCTCATTTCTTGAAAGGTCCAAACCATTTAAGCTTGTGCAGTTTTCGATGCCAGGAGGGAACTGGCCCTTGAGCCCCATGTTAGAGAGTGCTAGATTTAAGACTCTGCTCTCCTCAGGCTTCCAGCAGTCGACTCCCGCAAACCTACAGATGAAGATTGGCGAAGTCCCATGAAGAGAAATGATTGTAAGGGTCTTCCAATGAATTGAAGAGAAATGATTGTAAGGGTCTTCCAAGGAATCTTCAATAGATTTCAAGCAATAAACATCAGGCTCAGTTGCACTACTTACACTAGATATACAAAACAACACAAAGATCAGTACTGAATGAGCTCTGTTCTGACTAGTGGCCATTCTTGGAGAGTTTGTAGCTAGCACTGATCTTACTTAAGGTAAAATGAAAAGGAACAGAAAAAACGAAGTAGGTTGCTTTGAAGTTTTCAAGCTACCTAGGTTGGAAATTATTAAACTTGAAAGCCGTGTCGCAGAAGAAAGGGAAAGCAACAGATAACACATTAATTTGAATTGGGATTATAAATATATATGACCAATAGATCACAACTTTCAGGTAAGAAAAATATTCGAGTGAAAATATGGATTATGGATGATGCTTCCTCGCAGTTAATATTGACCATCGACACAAGCTAAAGGTTAGGCAGGAGACAATTGTAGTATAGTTTTGTGACTCTACTGCTACCCGTGGATATTTTGTTTTCTATGCAATGAACCTTGTCAGCTACGGCAATTATTTTACTTTATTTTTTTACACGAGATAGATGGTTGATCTTGATAAGCTTATTTTTTTACTTGAGACATTTCTAGATACAAGAGATGCAACAACAATCTTTTCTTAAGAAGCATGGTGATACCATCTGACACAGAGCTCTGCTAATATTTGTATAATATATATTTAATCACAAATTCAATTGGTTATTCTAAGCTGGAAGAATTGAATCCATTGATCTTGACTTGCAACACAAGATCAGGAAGTATTATCCAAACCATTTTCACTCATCGGCGTATTTTGATCAAATTGATCTTCTGTTTGAATAACAAAGTAAAATGCTGGCAACTTATTCCCGGACACAATTATATTCTATACAATATTGCTTCTTACATATTGGTTTATGAACATGATAGAAACAGGAACATATAGATCTGCTAACTTCGGCCCTGTTTTTGCTGGCAACAGATTAGTCATGAGAAGTAGCTGGGCAAATTTCAGGCTGCATTTGGATCTCTGAATCATCAACCACTTCACATCTCTTGGTTATTGAATTTATGTCCTTGTACACTTGAAACATTGTCGGCCTTCGATCTGGAATGCAATCAAGACAGTTACATGCAACTTTAAGCAGCTGAAAGATCTCATCATCAAAACCTTGCCCAATCAGAAACCTATCCATGGCATCATAAAAATAAGAATTGCTCAAGAGATGACCAATCCATTCATTAAGAATATTGTTTGAGGAAAAATTCATTCTGCTACAATCCATCCCAGTAATCAGCTCAAGCAGTACAACTCCAAATCTGTGCACATCTTCCTTAACAAGCGCCATCTCACAAAACTCATCATGCACTCCTGGACTGTTACTCATACTCATGATCAGCTTCGCCTTTCCGAAATTTGATAACTTAGGTTCGAAATTCTTATCAAGCAAAATACACTTTGAGCTTATGTTGAGATGCACCACTTGACCTCTGCGGCCATGGTGGAGCCTTGCCAGGCCTCTTGCTACCCCAACCGCAATTTTCAACCTCAAAGGCCATTGCAGAGTCTTCCTCCGGTGTTTCACTGAATGTATCCAATCAAAAAGGTTTCCATTAGATACATACTTGTACACCAGAAGCCTTGTATTTGATTCTACGCAGAATCCAAGCAGGGGCAGTAAGTTCTTATGCTTTAATGTACCCAATGTTTTCAATTCAGAAACTATCTGTTCCTCAAACTGTTGAGAGTCAACTATCCTCTTCACTGCAAGGAACCTACCATCAGGAAGGGTAGCCATATACATGGTTCCCATTCGTCCCAATCCAATTTTGTTGGCTTGGCTAAAATTTGCTGTTGCCTTGCTAATGCCTGCGAAACTCAATCTCTTAACAATATTCCCCAACATACAAATCTGTGGAAGATGAAGAAATGAAACAAGATTATATATATATATATAAACCCTTAACGGCTGCGCCATATGAAAAGGCATTCTAAGTTCTGGAAAGACCAAGTAATTGATGCAATATTAAAAAGGAACAGATTCTTCACATGAGGAAGCAACTCTTTCGTTGCTTCCGCAGGAGATCCAGAGTGGGATCACTGCCAGTTGCTTTATTTACTGCATTCTTGTAATAAACCTCTAATGCTGTCGAGATCTAGCTAGTGTAGCTCTACTATGAGTTCTATTAGCATGCTGACTTCTTATTTAGTCCAGTCATTTTCATTATTCATTCAGCTAGATAAACGTTGCTGGTCAATTATCAAGGCAAGGAGTTGAACATCTCATAGCTTGGTTTTAATTTGAGGTTTAGGTACTACTTTAAGGACATGAACTCGAGGTCTCTCCTTTTCTGCTTGTTTCTGTAATGAATTAATTTTTTGGTATGTGGTCTATTTAATTCAGTTTGCAATGATCCATCTTGTTCATGGTCATGGCAACTGAAGAATATGGATATATCCTTAATAAAAGCAACTCTATCGTCTTCTTCATCAAAAAGACTAAAAAAAAAAATGATGGAGTGAAAGTCTTATGGGGATACCTGCTCGTTGGCTTCTTTTATCCTCTTCTCTCGCCTTTCTATCAAAGAAGTCATCATTGGTGTCTTCATCATCATCTTGTTCCTCTTCCTCTTCTTAAGACGAGCCCAAGGCACACAACAGGACATGAAAATAGCTAAAATGGAAACTGAAGAAAATGCATAACCTGTTGCAAACCCACTTTTGAAAGAAGAATCCAACTTTTTCCTGTGTTCATGTTCACTCCCGTAGTAGTTCTCTTGTAAAGAACTGTATCCATTGCCGGCAACAGTAAGGATATGAATCAAAAGAAGAGCAAGTTTTGCATCAAGAGCCATTTGTGGATTGCGAAACAGCAGCAAATAGCAAGAGATCGTTCGGAGTTATATTTGACTATTAACTACGTACCGCGTCCAAAGTTCCAAAGTCTTCGTCGTCTAATTTTACTACGGGGTGTTTGGTAGTTGGAATAAAGGACTCGAAAGCCGCGTCAGATTTAATAGGGTGTTTGGTAGCCGTTAGTAGTTGTGGTTTTAATTTATTTTTTTATAATATATATATATATATATATATATATATATATATATTAAAATTTTT
>NW_011500153.1:173371-175152 GCF_000495115.2 Populus euphratica | reverse complement strand
AAAAAAAATATATATATATATATATATATTAAAATAATTTTTTAATTTTTTAATATTATTTTATAAAAAATATTTAAAAATATAAAAAATAAATAATTTTAAAAAATAAAATATTTTTTTTGAAAATTTAATTTCAATAACGTTAGCAAAAGAGATATAAAATTGAGAGCTGACATCCCGAGAACACGTGACTTTAATCATAACACTGTCAATATCACAAGAAAATAAATGGATTGCTAAGAGGGGAGCACGCAGCAAGTCCATTGGAGAGAGTGGATTGTTGTATTTTATTATTGCTAGCAGTAGCAGTCATGTCATAATAATAATAACAATAACAATAACAATAATAATAATAATAATAATAATAAATAATGTTATTGATAAGGGATGTCATGAAAATATTCATTATTGCTAACGTTTAGGAATGTGAGGGAAGACTTGATAAGGTTTCCTTTTAGTTCTCGTAATTTCTTAAAAAATTATTTTAACTTCTATATTTTATTTTCTTTTACAAATTGTTCTTTATTTGATTTACTTTTTTTGTTGTTTCATATGAAATCTATAGTTTAGTAGATCCCTATATGATTACTCTAAATCATGAAATAGTTCATTTTATCCTAAAGTTGTTGAACTCTTATATGTTAAAAAGTAGACAATATAAAAAATAATAATAATAATATTTGATAGAAATATAAAAGAGAGATTAAGAGTAATAAACATCAGTGCCAGTACGGGCAGGTATAGTTATTAAATAGCGACATAAATGTAAAGAATTTAACAAAGAGATGAGACCTTAATTTGGTGAAGTCCCATGAAGAGAAGTGATTGTAAAATATTACTAGCATACTTTTTTTAAGTAAAAAATTATTTTAAAAAGTAATTATAATTATATTTTCAAACACATATTTATTTTAACCCCTTTAATTATAAAAACGTTTCCTGTGTTTAATTAAGAGTCTTAAAGTAGTGATGGGTATGGATTATAGAATTTTGAATCTCAGAACCTTCAAAATGCCTTACAATTATATTGCCATTGAAATAAATTAGAGTCCACAAAAAATTGATTAATCATTTCACTCGCGTTCCGCAGCAACTCTTACCTGGGTATTTTTTCTTCCAACAAAAAATTGGTTATACAGTTTTTCAATGTATATTCTTACGTGGAAAATTTTAAGCGTAAATAAAAAAAGCTATACAAATATTTAATTAAATAAATCAAGAATTATATAAATAAATAAATAAATTATTAATAATCAATAAAATTTTAATGATTTAGAATTAGAGAAAAC
This sequence comes from Populus euphratica, assembly GCF_000495115.2. Lineage (NCBI taxonomy): Eukaryota > Viridiplantae > Streptophyta > Magnoliopsida > Malpighiales > Salicaceae > Populus > Populus euphratica. The sequence continues at coordinate 173,863 of NW_011500153.1, read as the reverse complement.
CATGTGACATTTATGATAAACTGTTACACTAAAAATACTTACACTTAATATTTCTTTTTTTTAATTTATATGAGTTTTTGAGTTAATTTATATATACCTCGACTAATCTAACGTTTACTAAACATCTTATAAGTCCAATAAACATATAAAACACCGCAGAAATAACAGATATACACAATTGTCACGACATGAATCCTGGATCCATGACCGGCACATAGGCAAGGTTCCATACTTATGCGAACCCAAACTTACATACAAATTTATCCTAACTCAATCAGAGTTCAACGCAGCATTAATAACAAAATCAACTTCATAATATAATTGAATTGTCTTAATACAAGAGTTAATATAATTTCATAGTTTTGAAGCACTAATTAGACATAAAGGAAAATGCAAGAATTACAACCAAAAGAGCAGGTTCTGAAGGTCCAACAAAAGTGACCTGCTATCAAGCTATAAGCCTGAAAATGATAAATAATGAGAGTGTGAGTT
>NW_011500153.1:84849-173177 GCF_000495115.2 Populus euphratica | reverse complement strand
CAAAATACATATTGGTTCATATCAAGAATTCGGATTCAACGAATGGTCATGCTTATCATAACAAGGATAATAATCACCATATATATTATCAAGAAGCATGATCCAATTCATATTAACAAATCAAATATTTATAATATTTCTCATGCATATGGAAAATTATCCACTCACCTGACTCGAAAGCAAACAGAAATCAAAAGCAAACACCGAAGAAAATCCTACTGACGTCCTGCCGGTAGAATATCAGGATTATCTGAATACAAAGGAGACATATTCAAGAATGACTCAAAAGAATATATAACCTATTTAATACACTTATTTAAGTATATATTCCATAACCCTATATATTTTTGAACTAATTAGTTATATTCCAAAAACCCAAAAATTAACGGTTTTCTCAAAATCTAATCCATAATAAAACAAATAATAAAATTGGTAATACTTCACTAACTAACCCATCTGCAAAATCTAATATTACAGCTAGGGACTAATCTGTAATTTATTATATTTTTAAGGGTCAAATTGTAACTTAATCCATTTGGAGGACCAAACTAAACTTATCATAAATCCATGAATATACTGAAATTCTGACCATAACCAATCCTCATTTCTGTCCAGATCATCTCATTATACTCCAGGGACCATTCTGGAATTTTATCAAATTTTTAGGGTTAAATGGTAATTTTTGTCAAATTGAAGGACCAAATTGAAAGTGTTAAAATTTCATAACTATACAGGAATTCTGCCCATAATTTATCTTTTATTCTGTTCAGAATCTCGGAATATGCCCCAGGGACCAATCTGTAAATTTTTCAAAGTTTGGGGACTAAACTGTAATTTCCACAAATTGAAGGACCAAAATGAATTTTCGTCATCTTCAACCTCCAACCCAGAATTTCAACAGAAACCCACTGTTCTTTCCTTATTTCTAACATAATTTCACCATTCAAACAAAATCATAACTCAAAATCATCATCTTTCAATTCAATCTCTCAAAATCCACCAAATAATCCATTACCCATAACAATCAACCCATAAAATTCAATTAATTCATCAATCAAACCCAAAACACAAATTTTCAAAACCCTAACATTTATCAAAACCAAAATTAAAACTTAATCAACACATATTTATATATAATCTTACCTTTAAACTTATTTCCTTCAACTTCTTTCTATTTTTCTTCTAATTTCCTCTTTTCTCTTCTTCTTCTTTCTCCCTTCTCTCTCTTGTCGATTCTCTCTCAACTTTCAGATCACTTATTTTGTTTTTTTTTTATTTTCTATTTATATTTATCAAGTTTTGTTGAATTACTACACTACCTCTCATTTATTTATACCTACACTTTAAGCCACCAAGGGCTTTATTGTATTTTTTTACTTATTTATTCAAAACATTACAACAATAAAATTCAAACTCATACCCAAAAAAAAAAAAAAAACAATTACCTCCCTCCACAACCAATACGTCAAGTTTTGTATAATAATTTCAGCTGAATATTGCATGAAAAAAGATGCTCTTGAGCCAAAAGATCTTGTGCACGGCCATTGCGGCGTGGTTGCTTCCTTGAAATTTGCAATTTAAGCAGGATCGACAATGGAAATCATATATAATATATTTGAAAACAAGAAAGCCCTTTTTATTTTTAGAATAAACAATAGAAAAAATAATATTTACAATGTTGTTCAGAGTACAAACTACAATAAATTTATATACACAGTAACCATACAGTATCTTTACAACGTGTTTTAAAGAATAGAACAATATTTAAAAACAATTGAAAGGCCTTTTCTTCAAGAGACGACAAGTTTGGAAATAAATAAAGATTAGACAGTCTGTTTCTTCAAGTCAAAAAGCAAATCTCCTGTAATCCAAGTTCATGGAACACACATAGCAGGTCTATACTAGCGAGATTGGGTGCATGCTTCCATATGATTTAACGTTAAAAATTCGTCCCTATCTGTTGTTATATTTCAGTGATTAAATATTATTGCTTCCATGCTATTGTAATTTACTCTCAAATAAAATATTTTGAACTTCTGCTTGTAATCGTTAATCAACCACTGTAACATTTCTGGAGATTTATTCTCAAAAGCTATCATACTGTGTACAATATTGGTTCACTACACCAAAGCATGATAGAAACTAGAAAATGCAGCCTTGCCTTTTGTTTGTCCTGTTGTTTTCATTGGAATTCTGCCATTTCAATCTCCACAGATTTTTCTGAAGTAGCAGGGCAAATTTCAGGTTGCATTAGCATCGATGAATCATCTACTAGGTCACATCTCTCCCTTATTGCCTTTATGTCTTCGTACACTTGAACCATCATCGGTCTTCGATCTGGAATGGGATCAACACAGGTACATGCAACTTTAAGCAGCTGAATGATCTCAGCGTCAAATCCTTGCCCGATCAGTGACTTGTCTATCGCGCCATGAAAATCAGAACTGCTCGAAAGATGACCAATCCATTCATTGAGAACATTGTTTGAGGAACCAGTCATGTTGCTAGGATCCACCCCAGTAATCATCTCAAGAAGCACAACTCCAAATCCATGCACATCTTCCTTCACAAATGCCATCTCCCAAAACTCACTATTTACGGAGGAAGCGCAGGTCGAACTCACGAGCATTGCCTCTCCAAAATTTGATAACTTGGGCTGGAAGTTCTGATCAAGTAATATGCATCTTGAGCTTATGTCAAGATGGATTATTTTGACGGTATGACAGTTCTGATGAAGCCATGCCAAGCCTCTTGCTAATCCGATGGCGACTTTAACCCTCACACCCCATTCCATAGCTTTTTCCTGACCTTCTTCCATGGGATGTAGCCAATCATAAAGGTTACCATTTGGCATATAACTGTAAACCAGAAACCTTTGGTTTGACTCAACACAAAACCCCAACAGTGGAAGTACGTTGATATGTCTCAATGAACCAAGTATCTTCAACTCGGATATAAATTGTTCTTCAAGGAACTGAGAGTCATGCAACTTCTTCACTGCAAGGACATAACCATTAGGCAATGATGCCTTGTACAGCATCCCCATCTTTCCCTGTCCGATGACATTGTTCTCACTGAAATTATCGGTGGCATCATTAAGATCTGCGTAGCTCATTCTTGTAACCCTCTTCTCCAACATGGAAATCTGTGGACAGAAATCTCAATATATTAGTACTGAAGAACATACATATACATCGCAATTAAACCAGCTTCAAGAATTCAGGGTCTTGTGTAGATAAACATCCCGTAATTGGAAGTAAAAACTGAACTGCTCTTGCTCAAAACTTGAATAAGGAATTAAAAAATAAAAACTAACAAAACTAAAACAAAAAAAGATATCAATCTTAAAGAGTAGTACCTCTTTAATTCCCTCCTCCAAGAGACCTACTGTTGAGGAGCTGCCTGCTTGATCATCATCTGTTATCTTATGCTTCCTCTTCACCATCAACATCATCATTTCTGATATTGTGATTTTTTTTTTCCTCTCCACAATATACACCCATGGTACACAGCAGGATGTAAAAAAAATTGCAACTGAAGTTGAAAAAACTATATAACCAATCACAAAACCACTTTTGAATGAGTAATAAAACTTCATTTCATGAATTGAGCAGCTATCCAAAGGCATCCCACAGAATCCTGTGTTGTTCGCAAAGCTGTCTGCTGGAATATTATGTATAAAAGCTGGCAGTGGACCTGATAATCGATTGTTAGTAACAGTAAAGACCCTGATCCGATCGAGAAGGCCAATTTGTGGTGGGATATTTCCTGTTAGCTTGTTGTTGTCGAGTTTTAGAACATTTAAGAAAGATAAATTGGCAATACTTGATGGGATTTCACCAGATAAGTTGTTGTAGGATAGGTCAAGGTTAGTGATGAATAGTAGCCTTTTAAAGATGTCAGAAGGAATCGGTCCCTGGAGCTCATTATGTGAAAGGTCCAAACCACTTAAGCTTGTGCAGTTTTGGATGCCAGGAGGGAACCGGCCCTCGAGCCCCAGGTCAGAGAGTCTGAGGTTTAAGACCCTGTTCTCATCAGGATGCCAGCAGTCGACTCCCAGAAATCTACAGATGAAACCTTCTGTATAGTTGTTGAAATCCCATGTGGTGTTTAAGTATCCATGAGGGTCTATCATAGAATCCTTAATAGATTTCAAGCAATAAACATCAGTGTCAGTAGCACTAGTTACGGTGAAAGTAGCTAACAAGGAGAACATAAAAGAGTAGATAAAAAATAAATTAGCCATTTGGATTTGAGAGTTCATCAGAGTAGACTACAATGGAATGGTTGGAATGACCAAAAATGAGAAATAAGAATCATAAGTACCTACTTAAAAGGAAAATTGAATTGAAATCTCTTTTTGTTTCTGAAATCTCCGAAGAGAGCGTTTATTGTTGAGCGACTTCTTCTGCATTGAAATGTAATTTCCACGAAAGTGTGGGGAAAACAAACTAGTCAAGAAGCTTAAGTCTTCATTTTCAACTTCTTTTAATTTCCCCTTCCTTTTTTCAAAAAAAATAAAAGTATTTGCACGTCAGTCAACTTAAATATTAGCTGAGATTAAATCTTTTGTTTTTGTACATTGTAAAAGTATATTTGACTTAAAAAATTAATTTAATATATTTTTATTACGTTTTAATAGTTTTGATGTGTTAATTTTAAGAAAATAAAAGGGACTTATTTTAATATAATTTCAAACAAAAAAATACTTTTTAAAAAAACTAAAAAACTTTACACCACAATATTAAACACATACTTATTATAAACACAGCCCTTCAATTATAAGCTTTTTACATTGAAACCTCAATATTTTGTTTTGTAATTAATTTCAATTGCTGAAACTTAGGAAGTTTTGATTGCCATTAATTCTTATATTAGATTAATCTCTTCCATTTTAAGGAACATAGCTTCTTAAAACGGGGGCTGTGAAGACTTCGCTTCCAGGACTTAACTGAATAAAAAATAAGCTCCGGGAGTATATTGATAAAGTATGCAAGCCTGATTCCAAATTTGGGACTCTGGAACCAAAACCCACAGCTTAAAAACATGTTTAGGGTAGTAATCATGGATGTGGAGCGTAGAGGTCGAAGGTGGCAGAAACTCATTTTAGTCCCTGTAGTTATAGAAACATCTTATTTGATCCCTGTTTTTAATTCAAGATTTATCTTAAAGTGATTGGCATGGACTCCATGTTGCTATGGAAATAACGAAGCCACAAAGAAAAGATGCATTGACTTGATAGTCTACTTCTTCAACTCAAGAGGCCAAGTCTATGGGACACGTAATTAAAGAGAGAATGGAATATGGCCCTATAGGACTCCAATTTCCACGAAAAAGGTTCAAGTCCTGATTTATAAGTTTTTGTCAATTAACGTAGGCTTATTTTTCTTCTTCTTTTCTTGTTTTTTTTTTCAATAGAATTATTTGCACGTCAGTCAACTTAAATGTTAATTGAGATTAAATCTTTAATCCCAGCAATTTAATAATACTTACTATATTTAATAACTCTTTTCGATTGTAATTTCAAAGTTTAAACTAAAATAGAAAAAAAAACAAAGGAGGACTTCATCAACTTTAATATCAATTCCCTTTAACTCTCCTACGCTAATTAATTTAATTTGATGATGATAATTATAATAAGTATTAATAAGAACTTTAATGATTTAAATTTAGAGAAAACATGTTAGGGTGAGAAAACCTCATTCATGATAAATATTTATTACACTAAAATGATTTTGCCCTCAATATTTTTTATTTATTTATTGACGACAAGCAGGCTTAGCAAGCATTAAATGGGAGTTTTGCGTATTAATTTTAGCTGAATATTCCATGGACAAAGATGCTCTTGAGATACAAGATTGTTTGCGAAATCATTAAATTTAATTTTTTATCAATGATTTAGGAATTACATTCTTAAAAATCAAGTAAAATATTCATAACCTTTATTTTTCATTTCTTTATTGAACACGTTGAGTACACGAATAAAAGATGCATTGATTTGTTAGTCCACAAATTTATTGACTTGTTTTAACAATTATAAAATGTTTTCTTCTAGGATATGAATCGAAAGAAGAGCGAGTTTTGAGGATATAAAAACAGCGGCAAATGACAAGGATACATCTGACTATTAACTACGTACGGCGTCCACAGTTCCAAAGTCTTTGTCATCCTTGTCCCAGTGGAGAAGTCAACTTCTTTGTGTTTCAAGGATGATTGGTTGGAAGCATCTAGATAGTAGTAGTAAAGTGATAAAAATTTATAATTAAAATTTTTGTTTTATAGTTTTAGATTTAAATTTTTAATTGCTAATATGATAGGATTATATGGTCATTAACTTTAGAGTTTGTGGGATTAGTCGTGATGTGCACAAATTAACTCGAATATCCATATTAATCTAAAAAAAAAAGGTTTGGTTGGAATTAGTGACTCCAAATCCACATCAAATATAATTTACTTATTATAGTGTGTTTTTAACTATGGTGCTGGTTTCGGTTTAAATTGTTTTTATTTTTAAAAAAATAAATTAAAATAATTATTTTTTAAAATAAATTTTTAATTTTTTAAAAATATAATTTTAATGGCATTATCAAATATTGTAAAAGAAAAGTGATATAAAATTGATTTTAGTTCTTGTAAAATTTCTTTAAAAATAAGGCCTTCCAATGAAAACCCAGCTATGCCACACCCGACCACGACAAAAGAGAAGCCAGACGAAGCCAGACCAAAAACAAAATTAAGCCAGCCGACAAAAACTCCAGAATACATCAGCAGGCTATCTGATTGAGAACTGTGCCAATCCACAGTTCCTTAATTCTTGGTAAACAGGATGTATGCTTTAGCTTTTGCTTTTTAATTTTAATATCTTTTTAATTAAAAAATAGTATAAATAATATTTTAAAAGTTCCAACTCCACTTAATAGTTTAATAATTTAAATTATTGTATTGAGATAATGTTTTTGATATAATATTAAAATTTTAATAATTAAATAATTATAAATTCAAATTTTATTATTTCTATTTATTTGATAAAAATTAATATTAAAATAGTTATTTAATAATTATAAATGCATTCATTACACATGCCTTGTAATTTGTACTATTGTTAATTTAAGAAAAATGCTTTTTGTTAGGGTTTAAAAATATATATTTTTAGCTAAAATTGTCATTTAATGAATTTTAAAGTATAAAATATATAAAAACATAATATTTTATTTTCTATAAAATCAAGATTTAAAAAATAATTATATACAAAAACCAGAAAAACAGGCAAAAGCTATTTAGCTAGCCTAATCTTTGATATGCCCGCACAAGCAATCCTAATCTTTAACACCAAGCCAATTCTCTATCAATCCACTTGACTCCTAGCCAAAATTTAAGCCACGTATCTAAAAAAATGGCGTGTATTTTTAGATTTTTACCTGTTGGATGATTTTAACAGACTTCTGTTGTGAAGGTAATTCCCTCATTTAGTGTTTTCAACACAAGAATCCTGCCGATCATGATGATCTTCTTAAATGAGGGCCAACAGGTTCCTTTCTAGAGGTGGGATGAGGACATCATGAGCAGGTACGAAATGGACCTGGTTGAAAATATTCAGCCTTCAAGTGGATATGGAGTGGCTATAGTCTTGGATTCAGTGCATCTAGAGTTCAAGAAAGGTGACCTGGTTTGGGGAGTAACTGGTTGGGAAGAGTATAGTCTCATTACAGCAACAAAGGGACTGTCCAAAATTCAACACAGATGTGCCTCTTTCCGATTATACTGGAATTCTTGGTTAGCTGTTTTTATTTTTATTTTTCGTCTCAATTGCATCTTTGTTAAGGTTAGGTTACTGTAGTGCTACTAAAATACATACATGGTTGGCAAGTGTGAACAGCAGTTTCCCTTTTGACATCCTTAGCAGATATGATATTGTGCTAGAAAACTTGCAAAATGTGACAACTAGGTACCATAAAACTCAAGGTCCCAGAACCAGAATGTAAGAATGGGATTCTTGTGAAGAATTTTATCAGTCATGCGATCCCTACATGAAAGGCCTAATGACAAAACTCCAAGGCATTCCCCTTGATCCATCTAAGCCTGCTTTGATCAGTTATCGTATACCCATATGAGTTTTATCTCTGTTTCTATTTGCCTTTCAAGTAAAAATTTGGATTCTGTACGCCGTTTAGTGACATGGGATTGATTTTAAAGCTACATTGAAGTGAAACTATCGGATTCTTATGCAAGTCTTGTGTCAAATTACAGGACTGAAATGGCTAAGAGTCAAGAAGGTGGTAATTTTAAAGAGTCTAGATGAATTCATGTTGTACAATGATCGGGTTTCTTATGTGTGTTCGTGTGGTTACTGAATTAATTGGTGACACTTGGATTCTTGAAATCATGCAAATGCAGCCTACGGGTGGGCGAGGAGTTGCTAAAGGATTGGATTCAAGACATACAAATTTCAAGAACAATATAGTCTTATTACAGAAACACAGACACCAATCGCAATTCATGACCAAGATGTGCTTTAATCTATTTTTAAGGTTCTGTTTATGAAATTCAGAGCACTGTTTTGGGATAACAAACAGGTTTGAAAAAATAATTCCTTATTTTCTTTTCGACAATTTTCAAAATCAAACTATTGAGCTTGGAGATTGGTAAATTGAAATTTATTCAGCAGCAGGAGGCTCCGAACCAAATGCTGGAGTAGACAAAGAAGTCCTTGCATCATCCTGTGGACTGCTAGCACCAGGAGCAGTAGTACCAAACAGAGTGGAACCAAATGTTGGAGCAGGAATTGAACCAAATGCTGGAGTGGACGAAAAGTTAGCACCGAATGCTGGGGCTTCATCACCGAACATTGCAGGAGTTGAACCGAATGCTGTCGTAGACGAAGTATTTGCAGCAACGTGTGCTGTCCCAAACAGAAAGGGCATGGGAAAGTCGTTTTGCGTCTTGGACAGGAATCAGAATGCCCAAGGTGCAGACAATAGGAGCATCTAGATGTGGGCTGCCATTCATACTCAACCTTTTGATCATAGCTGTAGCCCTTGTCATCCTCAATGGTGACTGAATCAGGTAACATCTTATCAAAACCCACTTCGACACAAACTCTTGCAAAGCACAATGTCTCTCTTGATGCTGTTACAGTATCAGCAAACAAAGGTCTGCCCACCAAACTTACAATCTTGCCAAGTGCCTCAGGAGACCACAGATGCAACCTCAGATTCGGTAACTTGATCCAAATCGGTGCTGACTTCAACTCTTCGATTTCCAAGCTCATATCACGACTCCATGGCTTTAAAATAAAAGGTTTACTACCATCATAAAACCTTGGACCCTCACCCAATGCCAACTCCTTGCCACGAGCAGATTCAAAATCCAAGACAAAAACGCCTGACCCTTGTGAATATACCTTAACATTCCCGTATTTTCTCCACTCCGAGTCGATTAAATTGTTGATAAACTTGTTGAAAGAAGGTGGGCCGAAGGTTGAATCATGGCCAAGAAAATAAGCAACCACAGCGTTTTCCCATCTTTTAAACTCCGACGCAACATCCTCTTCATTAACGAGGGCCAATTCCTTTCCATTCTTGGCCACAGGTGCTACGAACTTCAATTCCATCCTCTTATGCAATCTGAATATTCAAGTAGCGTTTGATTTATGTTCCAGGTCTGGACAAGACAGAAGGGAGAAGAAGTTTGATTGATGTTTCGGGAGAAGAGAAGGGATGAGATGGAACAGATGGCGAAGAAATTCAAGAAAGGAAGTATCACAGGGCTAGATGTCAAGGAAAGTAGAAAAGCTAGACGAAAGTAGGATCTGGAATCAAAGATGTTGCAAGGTGGGTGGGACTCTGTGTTCCCTGCCATGCACTTGTATATATGGGAACTCAGGTCGGGAGGTGCTGGCGAGTAGGAAAACCAAAGCACAAAGCCTAAGCTCAACGCTAACTAATCGAAATTACAAAGTCAAAGCCTCAGTTTGACGCAAACGAGTGGGGAACATGGGGGATGATGTGATGTGTGGTTCCAATACTCTTTATTTTAAAACAAATAAATAAATAAATTATTACTTGATATTCATTTGATTTTGTCTCACACTTAGTTTGTTCACTAAGATCGTAGTTGATATTATATTTCCAGCCGGTTTTGTAAAATATCTTTTGTTTTAAATTTATTAAAATAATTGTTTTAAATTTTCATCTTATTTTTAACATCAATATATTAAAATTATAAAAAATATTAAAAAAATATCAATTTTATAATAAAAAAATAATTTTAAAACATAAACAAACTTATTCTTAAATACACACGGTGTGATATGTGTTTTATCCCCATTATATTTTTTAAAATATTTATTTATTTAATACACAGTGTGGTTTTTGTTTTACCCCATCATATATTTGAAAGTATTTGTTTATTTAACAAAAAAATATCAGGAAATATAATTTATCCTTCAAAATTGCCCTCTAAAACATTAACAGAATTCTAAAACGTGTTGGATTTTTACTATATATAAATACATTATGAATCAAGAGACAATTCAATTATTATACATGTATGTACTGTAGATCAAGAAATATTTAATTGTGCGCTTACACATTTGCTTTACTATATATTACGTATGGAAAAACATTATAGAAATACTATATTTTTATTATGGACACAGAAACATTGTCCTATGAACGATATTGTAATCATAAATACTATAGACAGTACTGTAGTACGCTGAAGAATATTTCTTTCTCGTGTTTTTAGTCAAGAATTACAGCTAGAAGCATTGTCTTCTTTAAAAAAAAAAATTAGGAGGTATAATTAATAAATCAAATTCAAAATATTTTTAAAAAATAACAATAATATTATATCCTGTCTCCTTGCCAGACCCAATAGAGCCATTAAATATGGATGATATTGTAAGTGCCGGGGGGGTGGGGGCGTTGTCTTTATTTCCTAATTGCCTTTTCTTTTATTATGAGCTTATATGCTCAACAACAATTGCATCTTTATTTCTCATTTCTTATTTATCTTCAAGAATCTTCGATGTTTAAGAATAATTTGTAGCTTACAGTTACACTTATCTCTTGCTGTAGGGAAAAAATTAGCATTCAGTTAATCAAAGCTTCCTTATCTAGCATCGCAAGCTCACTGGACATCTTCATCATCTGCTTCTTTATTATCTTTATGAATTCCATGTTTCTAATTCATAATTTTCTAATTATTTTATAGCTGTATATTATAATAATTAAAATTAAATTTTACTTAAAACACCATACCCAAAACACTTTTAAAAAATATCAACAGTGTTGGGTCTTGTCTTCTAACAAGAACCAACAATGTTAATTTTTTTTTAATTTTTAATTTTTAAATTACTTTAAATTAATTTTTCACAAGCCAGACATAAAAAATTTAAAGATTTTTAATTTTTTTATTTACTTTAAATTAATATTTTTTGAAGTCTTTGTATTATTTTTAAATATGTTTTTTTATATATATATTGAGATTGTGTAGACAAAATTTTGAATTTTCATCTTTACTTTAAATTAATTTTTTATATATATTTTTGTATTGTTTTTTAAATATTTTGAGATTGTGTTTGGCTGTAAAATAAGACCCAAGAAAAAATATTAAATTTAAAATAAATATTACTACTATAAAAAAAACATAGAATTTTATTTTAAGGATAAAATCAATTATTCTTATTATTATTATTAATTTGGATATGACATCCCTTCCAAACCCAAAAAACTTGGGGCTTCAAAGGTGCACATGATTTATAGTTTTAAAAATACTTTTAAAAAATTTGAAATTTTTTTAATTCTATTCTCTATATTGTCATGATAAAGTTGATGGAGCTGTATACTTTATATGAGATTTAGAATTTTATCAATATTTTATTATCTTTAAATTTTTTTATGCAATAATTTTGAATTATATATATTATTAAATATATAAGAAATTATGTGTTAGGTCTAGCTCCTTGCAAGAACCATTAGAGCCGGATCTTACCACGTGTACGACTTGTAATTGCTTTGGGTCTTAAGGTGCGCAAAACCCAAAATAGTTTTGGCTCCTCTTACCTGCTGCAGGACCTATATGGGTGTTGGGTCCTACCAGATGCATAACCAACAATAACATTGGGTCTCGCTGATACAAGGTTTAAAATTGCTTTGGATCCTAACAAATGCAAAACCCAAAATAACATTGGGTATTGTTGGTATTGAATCCAAGTAAGTGTTAGGTCCTACTGATGAAGGACCCAATTAGATGTTGGTTCCTATCGAGTGCAAAACCCAAAGTAATAATAATAATAACAGCTTTCTACACACCGTGACCCAACAACTAGAATTCAACAATGATGGGCTTTATTTCCCACCTCACTAGGACCTAACAATATTGAATCTTATAAACATAACCCAATAGCTTTGGGCTCTGCCTTCCACCTCACCATAACCCAATAATTAGGCCATAGATCCTACAAGGTGTAGGACCCAATTGGACGTTGGGTTTTACCGGGTGTAGGACTCAAAGTAGTAATAACAATAATAGTCTCCCACACACCACGACCCAACAATTAGGATTCAACAGCAGTGGCAGTGGGCTTTGTCTTTCACCTCACTAAGACCCAATAATATTGGGTCTCATAACTAGGACCCAATAGATCTGGGCCTTGCTTTCCACCCTACCATGACCTAACATCTGATTGGTCCTGTAGGGTGCAAGGTCCAATTAAATGTTGAGTTCTATCTTGTGTAGGACTTATAATATCTCTGGTCCTGCCTAGTGTAGGACTTATGTGGATGTTGAGTCCTGTACAAGCAGAATCCAATGAGGTGTTAAGTCCTGTTGAATGTATGATCTAAAATAACCCTAAATCTTGCTAATGTAGGGTATAAAATTACTTTGGATCTTGACGTGTTTAAAACCTAAAATATCATTGGGTTGTATTGGTGCAAGACCTAATTAGGTGTTGAATCCTGCCGGATGCAGGACCCAAAATAGTAACAACAATAACATTTTCTCACACACTACGACCCAATAACTAGGATTCAATAGTGGTGAGCCCTGCCTACCACCATGACCCAACACCTAATTGGACTCATCTGCTACTAGAACCCAATATCTATGGATCTTTTTTTATCTATAATCTAACAAATTGGCCATGCTAAGACCATAATCCAACCTTTAAGGTTCTGCTTTGAAAGCAGCACTCAGTACTATTAGGTGAGTATGTTTCATTTAAAATCTTAGCTTGTAATTAATCTGGAGTAAATTAGTTGACTCATCAGGTCATCCTAAAACTCGGTTGATCCAGCAAAAATCTAGAATTTTTTTTTTAAAATGTATTTTTTCTACAACCCTAGATGCTTGTATCATATATATATATATATATATATATATATATATATATATATTCTAGTTAGTTGCTAATTTATTTTATAATTTATTATATAAATATAATATAAATATATTTTTTATGTGAAATTTGAAGCATGTATATTTATGATTTATTAATATGAGATGAAAAATGTTTTTGGTTTAAATATAAAATAAAATGATGTGAACACTAAGAAAATAAACAAAATATCCTATCTTTTATCTCGAAAATAGGTTTCAGGCTATCTATAAAATTCAAAATAATGTCTAGAAAATTAAAGGCTAAACTGTCAAACATCCAAATATTAGGGACTAGAAAGATAACTTATCCTTAAAATCTCCCAGCTAAAACACCACTCCCATGACCAGCTGTCCATCCTCTGTCTACATTACAGAGACGAACTGAAGCGACAACCGTGAAGTGAAAAATGGAGAGTGATGATGGTGAAGTGGTGAGCAACAAGCAAGTGATCTTCAAGGACTACGTGCCTGGTGTTCTTAAAGAGTCAGACATGTACATCACTACTAGTACTATCACACTCAAGGTCCCAGAAGATTGTACTTACGGTGTTCTTGTAAAAAAATCTTTACTTGTCTTGTGATCCTTGCATGAGAATCCGAATGAGAAACTTTCAGGGCTCTTATATTTCTCCCTTGAAGCCTGGTTCGGTGAGTTACCTTAGATCCATTCGAGTTTTATCACCGTTTCTCTTGCTTTTAGCATGTTTCGAAGTAAAGATTGCATTTTTCAATTTGTTTCAGCAATTGAGTTTTTGTAATTAATTTTGTAACATGGTTTTGTTCTTAATTATACAATGAAGTGGAAAGTCTGTAGCTTTAGTGGATGTTTTGTGTAAATTTACTTGCTTTGTAGTGGATGGAAATTATGGAGAGAATAGCTTACTTTAGCTCATAAACTAATAGATTTTGTTGGTTGTGTGTCACTGAAGTTAGATGTGACATTTTTTTTTCTTGGAATTTGCATGAATGTAGCCTATAAGTGGACGTGGAGTGGCTAAAGTTTTGGATTCAAGGCATCCGGATTATAAAAAGGGCGACTTCATTTGGGGAATAACTGGATGGGAAGAGTACAGTGTGATTACGGCAACAGAGACTATTTAAAATCCATGACAAAGATGTGCCCCTTTCCTATTATACTGGAATTCTTGGTAAGCCTTTTCGGCTTTTGTAACTGTTTTGTTTATGAAATCAGATCATTGTTGGTGCTAATAAGTTGATTGAATTTTTTATTTTTTTGTTTAATTTTTTGAGAATTCTAGAAAACCAAACTATTGTGTTTGGAACTCTGTAAAGTTTGAGTTTAATGGGGTGTGGGAAACTTACATTTGTTATGATTATGTTGATGATGATATGTGGATGAAGAGAAATGAGAGCCGCTTCTTATAGTGTGCATGGTGTCGGGCTGTTATGGATTCTTCTAGTCATGTCAGGGTATTAATTTGTTGGCTAAAATTTGATACATTGTGTCCTGAGGGTAGTCATGCTTGCCTTTTACCTCTTCAGATGCTTCTTTGTCTTGATTCAACATTAGGTATGGTCAATGATTTCACGATACTGGCTGTTGTTCATCAACCTTTTGAGGTGTAGAAGGCCATGCGGCGGTTCTTAACCTCACAAGGTTCAGGGAAACTAGAGCGAGACACTGCTGATATAGATATTACCGTAACTATCATTGGTTTCCATTATGATTTCTTCTTCTAGGAAGGCCGGGTTTGACTGCTTATGCTGGCTTCTATGAAATATGCTCTCCTAAGAAAGGGGAGTTTGTTTTCATATCAGCAGCCTCTGGTGCAGTTGGTCAGCTCGTCGGGCAGCTTGCAAAGTTGTTAGGTTGCTATGTTGTCGGAAGTGCTGGGAGCAAAGACAAGGTATGTCTCCTTAGTGAATGTTTATCGTTATTTGTGTTTTTCCTGTTTTATTTGGCACTGCTTCTCGGTGTAATCTGGTGCTGTTGCTTTTCAAAGTCTGGAACACAATAAAACTTGGAATTGCAAACCTGCTTGAATAATTAGTTATTATACAAAAGACTAAAAAGCTCTTTTCTAGTTGGAAAGCTGGTTGAAGGCTGCCAAATGGCAAGCAAAATATATTAACTGGAAGAGCCAGAAAAAGATGGTACATGAATGTTCTATTCGATGGGTTCCGGGGAGTTTCAGTGTCACACAAAGCTTAGGCACCATGAAAAAGATGGTACATATTCTTCTCTTGAAAGCTTACTCTTCTAATAATGTACCAATGAGGATCTAAGTTCGTAAGTAGCCTACAAGTAAATGCTTCTAATCAGTGTCCAAAAAACAACATCTGAATAGCCTAGAAAACACAAGACTTGCAGAAAACACCAGCATTTGACAAAGATTTTACATCCTTTTGTCCATAGGAAATTTTTAGGTTAGTCCTTTTGTCCGTATGAATTTTCTGTCGTTCCATTACTTGCAAGTTGCAATGAACAAGTATCTGGACATCCATTTCCTTGTACAATACTCTTGTCTATTTCATGGTTAGAAGCTTGTAAAAAAACTTGACTGAATTTAGGGATAAAATTTTGTTAGACAAGGACATTGTTTTACTTGATTTCTTTCGTAAGTCTGAATTTTGGGCAAAAACACGGATAGCATGTAGTTCAGTAGGTGAGACATATAGTGCTGAGTAGTTCTGGAGGCTGTCCTAGATCTGTTCTGAATATATATTTTCGTGGTCTGCATCAGCTCCCTGGGCTTCCCATTACTGTTTCCAATATTGTATATGCGTTCCTTTTTCGTGCATGACAAAGTAGGTAATGTTGCAAGTTATCAAAGGAACAAATGGCTCTCCCTTTGTGTCATGGAAGTTAAATAGGCTTCGTCTTTTTTTTTTTTGTTTTCTTGACCTTCATTTCTCCAGTCCTCCTCTCATTTCTGTAATATAAGGTTGATTTGTTGAAGAATAAGTTTGGCTTTGATGATGCTTTCAACTACAAAGAAGAGCTGGACTTCGATGCAACTTTGAAAAGGTTAGGGGTACAATTTGCTGAAACTGGACCTGTATTGGTAAAATGTGTTGGTGTGAGAAACCACTTGTGGTGGCTTTAAAACACTCGGAGGGAATAAAACACACTCTTTTATTTCAAGAACAACAAGTTTACAATAATGACAAGTTTACAATAACAACCCCTTTTTCTTTCTCTCTTTCTCTCTAGTGTTTCTCTCAATCTCTCCACACATAATTGCATAAACTTATCAATCTCTCCACACATAATTGCATAAGCTTAGCTATCTATTTATACACGAAATCAAAACAAGAAAATTCAACCTTCAAGTGTGAAGACGGTTTTGGCCGACGGTGTGAAAGCGGCTGGCGACCGGTGGCTGGCAGCATGCAGCTGGCGGCTGGTGGCTGGTCGGTTGGTGGCTGCCTTCCTTGACCTTCTGGATTGAGTTTATTTCAACAAATCTCCCTTTTAAACTCAATCGAGGGATGTTATGCCAAGCATGAACTTCATTCTGATAAATGTTTCTCCCTTCAATGGTTTTGTATTTTTGCACTTCTTCTTTTGCATTCTTATTTGTTTTATAGGTAAAGAAACAAAACAAAGTTGTATCTTCCATGACTAGAGTGGCATCGTACAACTCGTCTAGATTTCTCATCTTTCTTGGTCCTTCTGATGAGGATGCTGATGATGGTTCTGATGATGATTCTAGCGTGTTTCTCTTGTTGAATACAGGAAATCCGTGTACTGAACTTTGTGGCTCATCTTCTGGTACTATTGGACCTTCTGCAAGTACTGTTGGTACTTTTTCATCTTCAAGGATCAAATCAGTGCTGATCCATTTAACTGCTTTTTGGTCATTATTTCATTGCCAAGTTTTATCTTCTTTAAAGATAACATCTCTGCTCATAATTACCTTCTTGGTGATGGGATTATATAGCTTGTATCCCATCCTTCTCTTACTGTATCCGACAAATATGCATTTCTTGCTTTTATCATCAAGTTTGGTTCTTCTTGCATCTGGGATCTTTGCATATGCCACACAACCAAAGACTCGAAGATGAGTAACACTTGGTTTGTGACCACTCCATGCTTCTTGTGGAGTGACAGCTTGCAAACTTCTGGTTGGGCAACGGTTCAGCCAATATACTGCACATGATACAGCTTCAGCCTAGTATTGCTTAGGTAACTTCTTTGCTTTGAGTAGACTTCTTGCCATATCAAGAATTATTCGATTCTTCCTCTCAGTTACACCATTCAGCTGTGGTGTATAAGCTGGTGTTGTTTGATGTTTGATGCCTTGTTGTGTATAAAAGGCTTCAAAGTCATTTGCTGTATATTCTCCACCTTGATCAGATCTCACAGTTCTGATCTTATAGCCACTTTGCTTCTCAACAATTGCTTTAAAATCTTTAAAACAATTGAACACTTCTGACTTCCTCTTCAGAAAATATACCCAAGTCTTTCTGCTAAAATCATCAATGAAAGTGAGGAAGTACCTATTTTGTCCAGTCGACATAGGCTTTATAGGACCACACACATCTGTGTGTACTAACTCTAGTGGCTTGTTTGCTTTCCAGTTGACTTCTTTGGCAAAACTGGATCTGTGATGTTTGCTGAGGACACAACTCTCACAAACTTCTTCTGGATAATCAATGTGGGGCATACCTTTGACCATCTTCTTGCTTGCTAGCATTTTCAGACTTGTGAAATTTAGATGTTCAAGCCTCAGGTGCCAAAGCCATTCTTCACTATTGGTGATGACACTCAAACCCTTTGCTGCATCATATTGGATGTTTAAAGGAAACATCCTATTCTTGGACATTTTCACATAGGCAATTAATCTCTCATTGTAGTCTGTAATTGTCAGATGATAATTCTTCATGTAAAGTGTATAACATTTCTTCAGAAGTTGACCTATACTCACCAAGTTCTGTTTTATATCTGGGACATAATAGACATCGACGATGTAGCTTTGATCGCCATTCTTCAACTTGATTGGGATGTTGCCTTTACCTTTGAATGGAACTTTTGAGGTATCTTCAAAGGTGACAAAACCTTATATGGTCTCATCTAGATCACCAAATAAATCTCGTTGGCCACACATATGATTGCTGGCTCCAGAATCAAGATACCAAATATTCTCTTGATTCTTGTCAAGTCCTTGTTGGACAAATAATGCAGCTGCTCCTCTGCTGTTGACATCCTCTTCTGTATAGTTGACTCGCTCACGTATCTCTAGTGGAGCTTTCTTTTGACATTCAGTGCTATAGTGGCTAAATTGCTTGCAATTATAACACTGAATATTCCTTTTGTCACGGTTATTGTAACCGCCTCCTCTTCCTCTAAGAGTGAATGCTTGTTGTCCTCGACCTCCTCTAGTGGTGTTTCTACCATCTCTTTCTCTAAAACCTGTATTCCAAGAACCTCTGCCTTGAAATTGCTAAAATCCTCCTCGTGTTTGTTGACTTCTTCCTCGAGTGGTGTATCCACTTGTTGAAGTCTCCCCTTGCTCATATCTGTCTTTGAGAGACAACTTTGCTTGTAAGGCATGTTCAATTGTCTTATCTCCATTTCTTTTTACAATCTTCTGCTCATGAGCTTATAAAGAACTCATAAGTTCATTCACTGTTAACTTGTCCACTTCTTTGGACTCTTCAATAGCGACAACAACAAAATCAAATTTTGGATAGGGATCTCAAAATTTTCTCAGTAATTCGAGCATCTGAAAGGGCTTCTCCATTTCTTCTCATCTGATTAACTATCACCATAATTCTTGTGTGATAATCAGAAATAGATTCAGAAGACTTCATTTGTAGCAATTCAAATTCACCTCATAAAGATTGGAGACGAATCTTCTTTATTCTAACAACACCTTTGTATTTTTGTTGGAAAGCCTCCCATATTTCTTTTGATGTTTCTGCAGAAGCAATGATTTCAAATGTCGCTTCATCAAGACCTTGATAAATGATGGTCTTTACTTTGTTGTCTTTCTTTCTATTGGCTTTGAGGACTTGCTTTTGTACCTCTGGTAAAGCATCGTCTGATTCTTTGGACTCTGGTTCATCATAACCATATTGCACAATGTTTATACACTCTTCTGAACCAAGGAATGCCTTCAATCTGATGCACCAACTATCATAGTTGTCTTTGGTTAGCTTTGGGATGAGTGTTTGTGCATTTTCTGTAGTCATTTTGCTCTTTAAATGACTATATCACTTTTTGGGAGTTGCATTTGGCAAAACCGACACCGTAGATGGATCCGGAATGGTCCAAATAGTAGGGACCGGTCTGACTTTGTAGAAAACGGGTCAAAAATAGGGTGAACCGGTCCAAAAACCAATTCGGGTGGTTTGCTGGGTTGAACCGGGAATATTCCAAGGAATATTCTTTTTGACTTTGACTTTAAAATATGGCTCGGAGCTTGGCTTGGCTTCGGAATATGGCTTGGAGCTCGGCTCGGCTTTGGAATATGGCTCGTGGCTTGGCTTGAGGCTCAAATATGGCGCGCGTGGGCTACAGTGCTGAAACTTTAGACGGAGAGTGTGGTCCACCCCGTGCTCCGATTGATCTGATTTTTGCACCGTTGAGTTCGTATTGATGAGCTCTACACTTTGGAATGATCAAAACTTGTTTTTGACAACTTTGAAAATTCGGATATTTCCCAAAAATACCTCTGTTTTTTGACGAACGAGACTCTGATACCAATTGTTGGTGTGAAAAACCACTTGTGGTGGTTTTGAAACATTCGGAGGGGATAAAACACACTCTTTTATTTCAAGAACAACAAGCTTACAATAATGACAAGCTTACAATAACAACCCCTCTTTCTTTCTCTCTTTCTCTCTAGTGTTTCTCTCAATCTCTCCACACATAATTGCATAAACTTAGCTATCTATTTATACACGAAATCAAAACAAGAAAATTCAACCTTCAAGTGTGAAGGTGGTTTTAGCCGACGTTGTGAAAGCGGCTGGCGGCCGGTGGTTGGTGGCTGGTGGCTGGTCGGTTGGTGGCTGGGCGGTGACAACTGGTGGCTACCTTCTTTAACCTTCTGGATTGAGTTTATTTCAACAAAATGGAACCCTACTAAAAAAAAATTGTATACAGTTGTAAGATGTTAGGAAAAAAAACCTGTAACATCTGTTTCAAGCTGTGAAAGAAGGCATCTTAAACTGGTTAAAGAAAGAGTTGGTGGATTTTGTATGGTCTGCTTTATTGCCTTGAAATTCCTATTCACTGCGCCATGTTAAGGGATTAAAATGATATTCCAGTGGTGCAATGGAGTCTACTTTTTTATGTTTACGGCTTTTAATCAGCATAGGTAACCTGGACAGTTGAAATTTCTATGGTGCTGCTAATCTATTTAGTTGGTAAACCAAAATAGTTTTTTTTTTTACATTTCCACTTCAAGTTATTTGAGGGTAAAATCTTAAAACCAAATTTGCTCTATCATTTGGCAGGTACTTTCCTGATGGCATTGATATTTACTTTGAAAATGTTGGTGGAAAAATGCTTGATGCAGTACTGCTCAACATGAGGGTCCGTGGGCGAATTTGTGTTTGTGGAATGGTCTCACAGTACAATCTCGAGCAGCCCCAAGGTGATCATAACTTGATGCATCTTGTGCCGCAACGCATTCATATGGATGGGTTCGTGGTCTATGATTTCTTTCACCTGTTCCCAAAATATCTAGACATAGTTTTGCCTTATATCAAACAAGGAAAGATTTTGTATGTGGAAGACATAGCAGAAGGCCTTGAAGGTACTCCGGCAGCTCTAACTGGACTCTTCGCCAGCCGCAATATTGGAAAACAAGTGGTTGCAGTTTCTCGTGAATGACTTTTTTAACACCTGCATTTTACTTCGATCATGTTCATTGCTGTTTGTCGAAGCATTATTCCTATTGCCATGTGTTATATATTCCTAAACATTTACAATACTTGCATCTGGGAGGTTTCCATTCATGCTCAACCCTTGCTTTATAGAAACCATGCTCATCTTCAACAACAACATCAGATGGTAACTCCGAACGACCGTTCACTTGGGCACAAAGTCTGGGAGATTGAAGTCTTCAATTCTTGGAGATTGAAGTCTTCCACTTGAAGGAGTTAATGATTTTAACATTAAATATTAGTTCCAAGGCTTCAATGTAATTGATGGTGCGGATAATAAATAATAAGATTGATGATGTGGGATAATAAATGATAAGAATTAAAAAAAAAGTTTTGAAAAAAAAATAGTTAGAAAAAGAAAAAAAAAAGATTGAAGATATGTAAAGTTTATAATATTTTTATTAATCTTCAAAAATTTCTTATAAAATAATAGAGGAATATATGAATAGTAAATTTTAAAACATTATGTTATCAAGTTTGACCTATTAAATTAAACTTTTTAATATAAATAATTTCAAATTAAATCATTTAACATAAATAATTTTAAATAAATAAAATAACAATAAGACAAACCTAAATAGGCTAAATAAAATAAAATAATAATGAGATAGATCCAAATGAGTTTAGTCTCTCAACTAAAGTGTGATAAGTTGAGTCATTTTACATTGTCTTCGTTCATATATTTATATAGTTATATACTTGTGTAGTTTGTAGTGTGGATATGATGTCCCACCAATTGATAGATTTTACTTTAAAAAATTTAAAGAACTTGATTTTAAATTTGCTGCTTGCTTTCTAAAGTTTTAAAAACAAAATTAAAAAACTCTAGATTTTAGTGAACGTAACTTAACTGTAAATTTAAAATATTTACATAAATATTTTAATGTAAATTTAATGTAACTTGATATTATACTTATGGGTAATTTTTAAAAATATTATTTTATTTTATAACAAGTTCTTGTTGTTGTTTTTGCATCGATTTATTGCAGGTATTTTCCTCAAAGCATTAGATAAGACTTGGTTAAATCAATTCTAATTTTTTTTTTATAAAAAATTGTTTAAAAAATGTAGTTTTAGTTTATTAAAATTTATTTTTTTTTAAAGCTAAAATGATGTAATTTTAGAATAAACTAGATCAACTCGCTAACTTATGAATTGATCTTTCCACACATCACCTGAGTCTTAGACATGCCTTATAACTATAAAATTTATATAATTAAAAGGTGTGGGTTTTTCACTATAGCTAGTATTGTTCACACACTCACAAAACATTGTGGAACTCCTATGCACTTTTTAGTAATTTATTTTGGTCCTCAAAGTTTAATTTTACGCTTTTAAATCCTAATTTAAAACCAATTGTCAAAGTTAAAATTGGAAGAAAATGGACCATAATAATAACAATAATAATAAAACCATCAAACATAAATAGCGTGCCACAGATTTCAAGAAAATTATATTTAGATCTTCAAACTTTTAAAATAACACAAATTATATAATTTAGATCTCTTGAAGTTTAAAAAATTCAATTTTGATACTAAAGTTTATTTATATTATTTTTTAATCTTTGATTAAAGAGAGAAGGGAGAGAAGGTTTGTTGAATTCTTGTGATAAGAGAAAAAAACATTGTTTAAGTCATTTCTAACCATCAAAATGAGTTTTTTTGTGTCCACGAGCTTCATGAGATGAGAGGGGCTTAATAGTGGTTTTTTGGTTTTTCAATATTTCATGAAAAGATAGATCTAGGTCTAGAAAGATAAATCTAAACCAATTTAATTATGGGTTTTTAGACTTTTTAGGTATTTGGAGTTGATGTATTGATTTGTGAGTATTTCAAGAATGTTAGTAAGGTTTTTTTTTTAAAAAAAAAAGGCTTAAAATTGGGTTTTTCCCCCAAAAGAAATGCTTCCCTAACTTTCAAGCATCATTTTACAAGCAACATATTGTTTATATATTTTATTTTAAAAAAATAAAAATGAATGACAAGTTATTTATTTCTTTTAAATATTTTTTTAAAAAAAATAGGTGTGAAGGCTTGGGGTTGAAGGCTCACCTATATGCCAAGACTTTTCCTTATAATACCTACGTGCCTA
Organism: Populus euphratica; assembly: GCF_000495115.2. Classification (NCBI taxonomy): domain Eukaryota; kingdom Viridiplantae; phylum Streptophyta; class Magnoliopsida; order Malpighiales; family Salicaceae; genus Populus; species Populus euphratica. The sequence goes on along the minus strand of NW_011500153.1, from coordinate 149,843 downwards.
AGTTATTTGTTTTTCCCTTTTTTATTTAATATCATTGATTTGTTATTTTTTTTATTTGTTTATTTAATATTTTTTGGATATATATTTTTATAAAATTATTTTGTATGTGTTTAATTTTTAAAGTGATTTTTTTATTCATCTATAATTTTTTTATTTTTAATCTTTTGTATAGATGAATTTTATTTTTTTAAATATTTTTTTTTATTTTCAGATAATATTTCTAATATGTGCAGTCTTGCATATTATATTTTTTTCTTTTATTTTATTCAAATAATTTAATATGTGTGTCTATTTCTATTATTGTTTGATTTAATAAAAAAAATTTTAATTAATAAAATTTATCAAACACAACCAGCTAAATGTTTTATCTTGCAAGATTAAATATTTTGATTTATATTTATCTTTTAATTTTTCAACTTTTATTTTTACAAAAATTTAAACCACGTATCTGAAAAATGGCATGTGTTTTTAGATTGTACGACATTCATGATGTTGAAAGCTGCTGACACTTTTTCTTCATGTATAATTTGCTTTAGTCAAGTTGCTATAAACATGGCAGGCTCTCTTTCTTATCTAGTTTCCAAGATTGAGCAGTAGCTGAACTTGTCTTTAATATTGTCAGCCATGGACACAGATGGTGGTAGTTCTAGTGAAACTGTACAGGTGAGAAACAAGAAGGTTATGCTGAAACATCACATCAATGGTTTGCCCGAAGAATCAGACCTTCATGTCGCAACTGAAACTGTGGTGTTGAAAGTACCACAAGGTTCAAACACAGTTCTTGTCAAGGTTCTTTACTTGTCCATTGAGCCATATCAGTATATTCGATCAAGAAAGATCGAAAACCCTGGTGTCTTCTCTTCCTATCCTCCTGGCTCTGTAAGTGATGCTATCCTCTTTAATTACATTTTCTATGAAATGAAGAGAAATCTCAGGATTCTAGGACAAAAGTTTCCTGCTTGAAAACTAATGCAGGTGATCACCAGTTATGGACTGGGTAGGGTTTTGAACTCCGGACACCCTGGCTGCAAAAAGGGTGATCTTGTTTGGGGAACAACTGGATGTGAAGATTACAGTCTGATTACAGAAACTGAAACCCTCTTTAAAATACCAGACACGGATGTGCCCCTCTCTTACTATTTGGGAGTTCTTGGTAAGTTCATACATAAGCAAGATCTAAGAAACTTGTTGAAATGTTTGGGAACTAATTGTGTTTCTGTGTTTTCTCCATAGGTATGCCTGGTTTGACTGCTTACGTTGGTTTCTATGACTTTGGTGCACCAAAGAAAGGTGAAAATGTTTTCATTTCTTCAGCATTTGGTGCTGTAGGCCAGCTTGTTGGGCAGCTAGCAAAATTGATGGGTTGCTATGTTGTTGGTAGTGCTGGAAGTAAATAAAAGGTCAGTTCATTAGCGGCTAACATACAACAGAGAACATAACTCCATGTGATTTCCAAACAGAGAAAAATGTTGAAGCACAAGGAACATAGTTTAGCACTTGAATTTGTTTAGAATAGGAACAGCTTTGTTGTCTTCACTTCCCTTCTTTTCATCTTGAAAATGCACCCAAGTTTCAATAAGAAATCTCATTTTGTTGTTTCAATTTATTTTTTAAATTTCTGTTAAGGTTGATTTGTTGAAGAACAAGTTAGGGTTTGACGACGCTTTCAATTACAAGGAAGAGAAAAACTTGGATGAAGCATTGAAGAGGTCAGGTTTTGCTTTAGTTTAGCTTAATTTGCAAGTCCATGATTAATGTAGATTCAGTCCAATTGCAAGAAGACATCCATCTTATCCTGATAGCAGTAAATTCTGAAGATAATACTATAGGATGCATGGATTGAAGATGATGATGTGCTATCTCCAAGTCCATTTTCAATGAAGGGGAAAAAAGTGCCATGCATGCAGTTGTTTCTAGTAAATCCTATGCCACCTTCTCATTCTGGACAGAAAAGTACTGTCAGCTTCAAATTCTGAGTCTACAATTTTTTGCTACTGCTTTCTGACTGATTCCAGGTACTTTCCCGAAGGCATTGACATTTTCTTTGATAATGTTGGTGGAAAGACAATTGATGCAGTTCTATTAAACATGAGGCTCCATGTACGCATTGCTCTCTGTGGAATGGTTTCACAATACCCACTCGATGATCCACAAGGCATAAAAAACCTGATGTGCATCATCTACCAGCGGCTTCGTGTGGAAGGATTTGTTGTCTGACTACTTTCGTCTTTTTCCCAAGTTCTGGAACTCCATGCTCCCTTATATCAGAGAAGGAAAGATAGCGTGTGTGGAAGACATAGCTGAAGGCCTTGATAGCTGCCCAGCTGCTCTGGAAGGACTTTTTACTGGCAGAAATCTTGGAAAGAAAGTTGTCTAGTTTCTCAGGAATAAAATTTCTGTATTGTAGGTTCAGTTGTGGACCGCTAGAACAGTATGGTCTGCTATAAGTTAGTCTTGTAATTAGTCTTTTCTTTCCCGTACTTCAGAAGGTCCAACATACGTAGTCATTCGAAGTTAATGATAACATCATCAAGGTTATCTCTCATTCATTTTGATATCTTTTATGTTTTGAAGTTGTCCTTCAAGTCATGTACATGCTGTTGGATGATTTTAACAGGCTTCTGTTGTGAAGGTAATTTCCTCATTTTGTGTTTTTAACACAAGAATCCTGCTGATCATGTTGTTCCCCTCGATGATCTTCTTAAATGAAGGCCAAAAGGTTCCTTTCTTGAGGTGGGATGAGGACATCATGAGTAGGTACAAAATGCAGCGTTTACCCTGATGTGACAAAGCCTGCTTATCAGAACTTGGCATTATATTGGCAGATAATGCGATGAGTGGTGACGAAAAAGTAACAAGCAGGTGATATTGAAAGACTATGTCTTCTCTGGTCTGCCTACGAATTCAGACATGACCGGTACCATCAAACTTAAGGTACCAGAAGGAACTCCTGGGATTCTAGTCAAGAATATGTATTTGTCATGAGATCCAGCCACGAGAGGTAGAATGCTAAGAAGGAACTCCTGGGATTCTAGTCAAGAATCTGTATTTGTGAGACCCAGCCACGAGAGGTAGAATGCTAAAGCCTGTTTGGGAGTGCTTTTCAAAAGTACTTCCGAAAAAATTTGAATTTTTTTTTTTTTGCTTTAAATTAATATGTTTTTGATATTTCCAAATTATTTTGATGTGCTGATCTTAAAAATAATTTTTAAAAAATAAAAAAAATATTATTAGCATATTTTTTTAAGTAAAAATTACTTTGAAAAACAACTGCAAACACACATAACGTGAAGGATATTATGCTGAGTCCTACAAGCCTCGTATGGTCAGTCACTCATACCTTCTCATTCTGTTTATATAGCATTTCATTGAAAAGATTTTATGTGATCAATACAATTGAGAATAGGGTTGTTGATGACTTTAGCTCAATTTTTCATGCAATGGTCTAATTTCCTGAGCTAATGCTTGTGTCTGTTTGAAAATAGTCAGCCTTTAAGTGGATATGGCGTGGCTATAGTTTTGGATTCAGTTCATCCAGAGTTCAAGAAAGGTGACCTGGTTTGGGGAGTAAGTGGTCCGGAAGAGTAAAGTCTCATTACAGCAACAAAGGGACTGTCCGAAATTCAACACACAGATGTGACTCTTTCCTATTACACTGGAATTCTTACTTAGCTTTTTTAATTTTTCTTTTTCATCTCAATTGCATCTTTGTTAAGGTTAGGTTACTGTAGTGCTACTGAAATACATGCATGGCTGGCAAGTGTGAACAGAAGTTTCCCTTTTGACATCCTTAGCAGATATGATATTGTGCTAGAAAACTTGCAAAATGTGACAGTTAGGTGCCATAAAAATCAAGGTCCCAGAACCAGAATGTAAGAATGGGATTCTTGTGAAGAATTTTATCAGTCATGCGATCCCTACATGAAAGGCCTAATGACAAAACTCCAAGGCATTCCCCTTGATCCATCTAAGCCTACTTTGATCAGTTATCCTATACCCATATGAGTTTTATCTCTGTTTCTATTGCCTTTCAAGTAAAAATTTGGATTCTGTACGCCGTTTAGTGACATGGGATTGATTTTAAAGCTACATTGAAGTGAAACTATCGGATTCTTATGCAAGTCTTGTGTCAAATTACAGGACTGAAATGGCTAAGAGTCAAGAAGGTGGTAATTTTTAAAGAGTCTAGATGACTTCATGTTGTAGAATGATCGGGTTTCTTATGTGTGTTCGTGTGGTTACTGAATTAATTGGTGACACTTGGATTCTTGAAATCATGCAAATGCAGCCTACGGGTGGGCGAGGAGTTGCTAAAGGATTGGATTCAAGACATACAAACTTCAAGAACAATATAGTCTTATTACAGAAACACAGACACTACTCGCAATTCATGACCGCGATTGGTTCAATTTATGAAATTCAGAACACTGTTTTGAGATAATAAATAGGTTTCAAAATCAAATTATTGTGCTTGGAGATTGGTAAATTGAAATTTGTGCTGGAGCAGACTAAGAAGTCCTTGCATCATCCTCTGGACTGGTAGCACGAGGAGCAGTAGTACTAAGCAGAGTGGAACCAAGTTTTGAAGCAGTAGTGGAACCAAATGCTGGAGTGGACGAAAAGTTTGCACCAAATACCGGGGCTTCATCACCGAACATTGCAGGAGTTGAACCGAATGCTGTCGTAGACGAAGTATTTGCAGCAACGTGTGCTGTCCCAAACAGAAAGGGCATGGGAAAGTCGTTTTGCGTCTTGGACAGGAATCAGAATGCCCAAAGTGCAGACAATAGGAGCATCTAGATGTGGGCTGCCATTCATACTCAACCTTTTGATCATAGCTGTAGCCCTTGTCATCCTCAATGGTGATTGAATCAGGTAATATCTTATCAAAATCCACTTCGACACAAACTCTCGCAAAGCACAATGTCTCTCTTGATGCTGTCACAGTATCAGCAAACAAAGGTCTGCCCACCAAACTTACAATCTTGCCAAGTGCCTCAGGAGACCACAGATGCAACCTCAGATTCGGTAACTTAATCCAAATCGGTGCTGACTTCAACTCTTCGATTTCCAAGCTCATACCACGACTCCATGGCTTTAAAATAAAAGGTTTACTACCATCATAAAACCATGGACCCTCACCCAATGCCAACTCCTTGCCATGAGCTGATTCAAAATCCAAGACAAAAACTCCTGACCCTTTTGAATATACCTTTACATTCCCGTATTTTCTCCACTCCGAGTCGACTAAATTGTTGATAAACTTGTTGAAAGAAGGTGGACCGAAGGTTGAATCATGGCCAAGAAAATAAGCAACCGCAGCGTTTTCCCATCTTTTAGACTCCGACGCAACATCCTCTTCATTAACGAGGGCCAATTCCTTTCCATTCTTGGCCACAGGTTCTACGAACTTCAATTCCATCCTCTTGTGCAATCTGAATATTCAAGTAGCGTTGTAAAATAGAAAGGCTAGACGAAAGTAGGATCTGGAATCAAAGATGTTGCTATGTACTCCCTGCCATGCACATGCATGTATATATACAGGCACTCGGGCCGGTAGGTGTTGGCGAGTAGGAAAACCAAGTACAAAGCCTCAGCTCAACGCTAACTAATCAAAATTACGAAGACAAAAGCCTCAGTTGGACGCAAACGAGTGGAGTTGGAAACGCGGAACATGATGGGAAGCATCGAGTGAAGTGCATGTGATCTTAGAACGAATACATAAATAAATTATTACTTGATATTCATTCGACTTTGTCTCACTCTGTTTGATGACGTAGTGCGTTCTGTTATTATTAAAAATACTTTTTATTTAAAATGTATTAAAATAATTTTAAATTTATTTTATTTGATTATAAAATCACCACATTACAATTATAAAAAAAAACCATTAAAATAATATTAATTTGATGATTTTATAAAGGTAAAACAATTTTAAAAAATACCTAAAAACATAAGTAAACTCACTCTTAATTAAATATACTCTAACCAGTAGGATACAATTCATATTTTATCTCCATTATATATTTAAAAATATTTGTTTATTCCACAAATATTATAGTTGTGCTTAAATCTCACCGAAAACTCTATATTTAGTCTTTAATATATATATATATATATTATATAACTTTTTCTCATTATTTATTTTCAAATCATAAACAAAAAAATAATAATAAAACTGCCTCAATCACAAATTTACACTCATTTCTTACACTCAATTCTATTGCTTTTCTAGTAAAGGTTACTTATTTTTACAACTTGTTACAAACTTGATACGGTAGATCTAGAGAAGTTAATAAATTTCTAGATGCTACCCGAAAAATTTAAACTCAAGAAATAAAGACAGAAAATATACCTCTTTAATTATTAAGTTAATCCCTTAGTCGAAAATAGGTTTCAGGCTATCTATAAAATTCAAAATAATGTCTAGAAAATTAAAGGCTAAACTGTCAAACATCCAAATATTAGGGACTAGAAAGATAACTTATCCTTAAAATCTCCCAGCTAAAACACCACTCCCATGACCAGCTGTCCATCCTCTGTCTACATTACAGAGACGAACTGAAGCGACAACCGTGAAGTGAAAAATGGAGAGTGATGCTGGTGAAGTGGTGAGTAACAAGCAAGTGATCTTCAAGGACTACGTGCCTGGTGTTCTTAAAGAGTCAGACATGTACATCACTACTAGTACTATCACACTCAAGGTCCCAGAAGATTGTACTAACGGTGTTCTTGTAAAAAATCTTTACTTGTCTTGTGATCCTTACATGAGAAACCGAATGAGAAACTTTCAGGGCTCTTATATTTCTCCCTTGAAGCCTGGTTCGGTGAGTTACCTTAGATCCATTCGAGTTTTATCACTGTTTCTCTTGCTTTTAGCATGTTTTGAAGCAAAGATTGCTTCTTCTTTTTTGCTTCAGGAATTGAGTTCTTGTAATTAATTTTTAACATGGTTTTGTTCTTAATTATACCATGAAGTGGAAAGTCTGTAGCTTTTGTGGATGTTTTGTGTAAGTGTACTTGCTTTGAAGTGGATGGAAATTATGGAGATAATAGCTTACTTTAGCTCATAAAATAATAGGTTTTGTTGTTTGTGTGTTACTGAAGTAAGATGTGACCTTTTTTTTGCTTGGAATTTGCATGAATGTAGCCTGTAAGTGGGCGTGGAGTGGCTAAAGTTTTGGATTCAAGGCATCCGGATTATAAAAAGGGCGACTGCATTTGGGGAATGACTGGATGGGAAGAGTACAGTCTGATTACAGCAACAGAGACACTATTTAAAATCCATGATAAAGATGTGCCCCTTTCCTATTATACTGGAATTCTTGGTAAGCCTTTTCGGCTTTTGTAACTGTTCTATTTATGAAATCAGATCATTGTTGGTGCTAATAAATTGATTGAAATTTTTAGTGTTTTGTTTGATTTTTTGAGAATTCTAGAAAACCAAACTATTGTGTTTCGAACTCGGTAAAGTTCGAGTTATTGAATGGGGCGTGGGAAGCTTACATTTTTTATGATTATGTTGATGATGATATGTGGATCAAGAGAAATGAGACCCGCTTCTTATAGTGTGCATGGTGTAGGGCTGTTATTGATTCTTCTAGTCATGTCAGGGTATTAATTTGTTGGCTAAACTGTGATACATTGTGTCCTGAGAGTAGACATGCTTGCCTTCTATCTCGTCAGATGCTTCTTTGTTTTGATTCCTCATTCGGTATGCTCAATGATCTCAGAAAATGATTTCACGATACTGGCTGTTGTTCATCAACCTTTGGAGGTTTAGAAGACCATCTGCGGTTCTTAACCTCTCAAGGTTCAGGGCAACTAGAGTGAGACACTGCTGATATAGATATTACCATAACTATCATTGGTTTCCATTATGATTTCTTCTTCTAGGAATGCCGGGTTTGACTGCTTATGCTGGCTTCTATGAAATATGCTCTCCTAAGAAAGGGGAGTTTGTTTTCATATCAGCAGCCTCTGGTGCAGTTGGTCAGCTTGTCGGGCAGTTTGCAAAGTTGTTAGGTTGCTATGTTGTCGGAAGTGCTGGAAGCAAAGACAAGGTATGTCTACTTAGTGAATGTTTATGGTTATTTGTGTTTTTCCTGCTTTATTTGGCACTGCTTCTCGGTGTAATCTGATGCTGTTGCTTTTCAAAGTCTGGAACACAATAAAACTTGGAATTGCAAACCTGCTTGAAGAATAAGTTATTGTACAAAAGACTAAAACGCTCATCGCTATTTGGAAAGCTAGGCAAAGGCTGCCAAATGGCAAGCAAAATATATCAAATGGAAGAGCCAGAAAAGGACGGTACATGAATGTTCTATTCAATAGGTTCCTGGGAATTTCAGTGTCACACAAATCTTAGGCACCATGAAAAAGATGGTACATATTCTTCTCCTGAAAGCTTACTGTTCTAATAATGTACCAATGAGGATCTAAGTTCGTAAGTAGCCTACAAGTAAATGCTTCTAATCAGTGTCCAAAAAACAACATCTGAATAGCCTAGAAAACACAAGACTTGCAGAAAACACCAGCATTTGACAAAGATTTTACATCCTTTTGTCCATAGGAAATTTTAAGGTTAGTCCTTTTGTCCGTATGAATTTTCTGTCGTTCCATTACTTGCAAGTTGCAATGAACAAGTATCTGGACATCCATTTCCTTTTACAATACTCTGTCTATTTATGGTTAGAAGCTTGTAAAAAATCTTGACTGAATTTAGGGATAAAATTGTGTTAGACAAGGATATTGTTTTGCTTGATATTTTTATTTCAGTCTGAATTTTGGGGAAAAACATGGATAGAATGTAGTTCAGTAAGTGACAGATATGGTGCCAAGTAGTTCAGTAGGTTGTCCTAGATCTGCATCAGCTCCCAAGGCTTCCCATTACCATTTCCAATATTGTGTATGCTTTCCTTTTCCGTGCATGACAAAGTAGGTAATTTTGCAAGTTATCAGAGGATCAAATGGCTCTCCCTTTGTGTCATGGAAGTTAAATAGATAATTTTCATCCTATTATTTATTCTTCTGTCAAAGTGAAGCAAGACATCTCATTAATTATCTTCTTTTTTATTTTTGTTTTCTTGGCCTTTGCATCTCCTATCCTCTCATTTCTGTAATATAAGGTTGATTTGTTGAAGAATAAGTTTGGCTTTGATGATGCTTTCAACTACAAAGAAGAGCTCGACTTGGATGCAGCATTGAAAAGGTAAAATGGAACCCTACTGAAAAAAAATTGTATACAGCTGTAAGATGTTAGGAAAAAAAAACCTGTAACATCTGTTTCAAGCTGTGAAAGAAGGCATCTTAAACTGGTTAAAGAAAGAGCTGGTGGATTTTGTATGGTCTGCTTTATTGCCTTGAAATTCCTATTCATTGGTCCATGGTAAGGGATTCATATGATATTCCAGTGGTGCAAGGGAGTCTAATTTTTTTTGTTTACAGCTTTTAGTCAGCATAGGTAAACCTAAATACTTTTCTTTTTGACATTTCCCCTTCAAGTTATTTGAGGGTAAAATCTTAAAACCAAATTTGCTCTATCATTTGGCAGGTACTTTCTTGATGGCATTGATATTTACTTTGAAAATGTTGGAGGAAAAATGCTTGATGCAGTACTACTCAACATGAGGGTCCATGGGCGAATTTGTGTTTGTGGAATGGTCTCACAGTACAATCTCGAGCAGCCCGAAGGTGTTCATAACTTGATGCATCTTGTGCCGAAACGCATTCATATGGAGGGTTTCTTGGTCTATGATTTCTTTTACCTGTTCCCAAAATATCTAGACATGGTTCTGCCTTACATCAAACAAGGAAAGATTGTGTATGTGGAAGACATAGCAGAAGGCCTTGAAGGTACTCCGGCAGCTCTAACTGGACTCTTCGCCAGCCGCAATATTGGAAAACAAGTGGTTGCAGTTTCTCGTGAATGACTTTTTTAACACCTGCATTTTACTTCGATCATGATCATTGCTGTTTGTCAAAGCATTATTCTTGGATACACAGCCAGGTACTTTCGAAAGCCTGGTGCCGTCACTGTGATACTCCAACTATTTTTCCTTGTCTCTAATTAAAGATAGTTGAAGTTATGTATCAGTATTGACATATATTCCTATTGCCATGTGTTATTCCTAAACATTTACAATACTTGCGTCTGGGAGGTTTCCATTCATACTCAACACTTACTCTACAGAAACTATGCTCATCTTCAACAAGAACATCAGATGGTAACTCCGAACGACCGTTCACTTGGACACAAATTCTTGGAAATTGAAGTCTTCCACTTGAAGGAGTTAATAATTTTTCAGTGAACAAAGGCTTCACAACCACACTTGCTACTTCCAGATCCGTCAGTTCAACCACAACATTTTTCAGTCCCTTCACAGGTTTGACAGCTCTAGCTTCACTCTAGCAGCCTCTGGTTGATTCATATTCTGGGAGAAGTGGGGTTATATTATGAGATAAAGAAACTGGAAAGGAGAAACAAATTTGAAAGCAGTAAGAGACCTCAGCTTTGTGGGTCTGAAGAGATGAAAAGAGGCCTTACATATGAATCTAAAAGGGAGCCTGAAGGGTCCTGTGGAAGATAAAGATGGCCAGGGACTTTCATGAATTTATATTGAGAATTCAGTAATCTTCTTGAGATGAGGAGACACGCCATAAATAAAAACTTCAACATCTTCGATACTTGGTGGAAGAATCCATTTCATTGTAAATATTTCATTATTCAACGCTCAAAAAATCAACTATTGTTCATTAGACTTGTGCCACTTAAGTTTCTCTTTTCCAAATTTCTATGTTAGCATCATAACTATGCCAAATAAATTCAACATGATCTTACCAGAAACAAAAAACGAGAAAGGCAAATTGGTGTCTTCTGCACTGGCTTTCAAACCCTTATCAGGAGTGTAGAAGTCTACCGGCAAGCTAACTCTTGGGGAAAATGTAAGAAATAGTAGCATTTCCACTGAAATTAATGTTTTGTACAAAGTTTTTTTTAATAATGCTTCGTTGATCTGCATGTGTATAAGAATTTATTCTTCATTTTTATGATCTTAGCTCCAAACTAATTTCTCAGTTTAGCATAAGCATTCCTTTCAAAAAATACACCATGGAGCTCTTTATAATCACACAATAATAATAATAATAATAATAATAATAATAATAATAAACAATAGGACCTGTCTTCAATGATTCAATGAAAAAATACTTTAACATGGAAAGATTTCTTAAATCCAGAATTATAAAAACTCTAATAAGTGGAGTATATAATTATTTCTTATAGAAAAGATTATACATTTTTTTAATAGAAATCTTTTCGATATCGAACATATAATAAAAAAGAAGCTAATATAACTAAATAAAATCATTCTATGTAGAAGCAAAATCTTCACCATGTCATTAATATCTAGCAAGAACATCCAAAAGAAACACTAAAGGACATATTCATGATCACTTTACATTTCTCAAGTCTTCACATTTCTCAAGTTTATGACTACACCTTTGACCATCATGTTAACTGTTATCCAAGCAAAAAAATTTGTGTGACCTTCTTTTTCTATGAACATAAACACGAGGAATCCTAATAAATTTTCTCTTTCAATGTGACAATGAGTATGACAATGAGGAATGCCATGTAATTAAAAAAAGAGATAAAACAATAGATCATTAAAGATTATCTCTATTAATTTATGAAGAAGTAAAAGCAGCTAGCTAGGAAAAGAAGTTTGTACATTTGTACTTGATATGCTACTTGAAATTAAATAATCACTAGATTAACTCTAAAATTTATATCTATATCTTTTGAATTTTTTAATAAAATAGTATTGTTTCTCTAAAAAAAAATCTTTGTGTAGTCTCTATGTCTCCCCTGAAAATCTCCATGAACTCCAACAAAGGTCTCCAGGATGATCTCCATGACTAATATCTCTATGAAAAATATTTATGGTCTATATTTCTAAATTTTCATGAGCATATGAAAATTTCTATATCTCCAAAATCTATCTCAATAATAATTTTTGACACTCTACAAAAAATATCTTCATGTCTTCATTATATCTCTATAAATATGGTATTCACTACTAGAAAGGTAACATATTTTATAATGATAATTTATACAATAAGTATTTTCTCCTTCACTTCTAGCTAAAATCTCTCAAACATGTTTGTTTAAAAGACTTGGGTGAGTAATTGTAACATTCCTAAAATTTTATGCCATTTAATACACATAAAACATTACATTTATAGTAGAAAATAGGATTTTTTTTTTTTGTAGTATCAAGAATCCTTCTTATTTAATAAGGTTTCATACTTTAAAAATATGAATCTATCAATTTTAAAGACAGGTCATTGTTAGTGGTATCGATCAACTAATTCTTTTTATCTAGGTGATCAATTTGTTCAATTAAATTAAATAATAATTTATTTTTATTGTTCAATAGTCAACCAATTTAGAGAATCTAAATGGTTAATCGATTTACCTATCTACATTTTATAGTAACCAATTTTACTATTCAATCCTTTCAAGTGATCAACCGGTTTATATAAATTAATTTAAAACATTTTAAATCATTGTCCACCACTCGGGACAATTAAGTATCTTACCATTTGTGATTTACCATTTGAAACTTTAACATCTTTAATATTTTTTGCAATTTAACATTTTTAATTTATGGATGTTTATTAATACCTTGCAAGAAATGTTTTTTCTTAATATTTGTAAATTTATAAGCTACCATAACATTTAATGATAAATAAATACATGAGATTTTCTTTTCAAGGATTTAAAGTAACCCTATAGCAAAATATAATTAAATCATCTAAATTTCAAGCTAATTAACTTACATTATTCATGGTAACATCTAACATTTTAGTACAAGCCCAAATTATAACATTTCAAGTAATATTATATTTCAAAATGACCTAATAGTTAATTACATTGCAAGTTTTATATAAAAGTAAGATCACTAAAGAGCTAACAACAAGTTTTATATAAAAGTAAGATCACTAAAAAGCTAACAACCAATGTGATACTAAGAGGTATTTAAAATTTTATTTTATAAAAATTAACCATACTCAATATATATATATATATATATATATATATATATATTATTTTGCTAGTCATAAAAAATTAACGACTTTATCATATAGGTAACAATTAATGACCCTAGTTTCATGCCATCTTTTGATTCTATTAGACCTGTAAATGGGCCTTGCAAGATCAACGATTAGCTCAAAATTCCTACCATGCTCGCTACTCTAATTGGAAATAATGAGGGAAGTGTTATTAATGATTTAAGCTCTGTTTGTTTTTTGGTATTGCCTCTATTTTATCCCTAATATATATTTAAAAGTGTTTAGTTAATCAACACACCACAACTTTGCATGGAGCTAACTAAAAACTCTATTTTGAAACTTTAGTTGAGATAAAATTATAATTTGTAGCTTTTATTAAACCTATATTTTTAAACTATAACTACAAAAATTACAACAATTATAAGTATATACTTAGTATATGCATGCTACCTATCTTATTAATTTCTACTTCATAATTTACAATTATAAGTACAAATCTTACTTTGGCTTTCAATGTTAGAACTTTTCTTTGGTCTAATTGTGTAAGCCTTTTGATATATAAAGAAAAGGTGTGCTATTCCATTTTATTTTCAGAGACTTTATTATAATAAAAAAATAATTTGTATTCATTAAAAAAACATTGAATTTAAATAATATTAAGTAAAGCATACATTGTAGTGATAAACTTCTTATAAAAATTGATTGCTTATTAAGTGAAATATACACATTAAAAATTCTTATAAAGTTAAAAAAAAAAATAGAATTACACTTAGAGCAAATCAACCGTTGAATACATATTGTATCCTCGGGAATATTTTAAAATTAAATATTATCACAACAATATTATATTTATTATTATAAAAAAATATTTATTTTCTTTAATTATAAAGACAAAGTTAACCCTGGTATGCATGTACGTGGATGATTAAGATTTTATCATGTGGGTGAATTATATATAAAAGTATATATATAATTAAGAAAGAACAAATAAAAAGGATGAAAATAATATTATTATACACAAGAAATATGGAATGGATGATTGATAGTAAAAGGGAAAGAAATAATAAATAATTAATATGAAGAAAATAACTAATTTTGCATAAAATGAGTTTTCCAAATCCATTAAAGAATAATTATTTTGATAATAAATAATTTATTTGGCGCTGTTGCTTAAGCTTTTAACAGCAATTTATCGGTTTTCTTGTAAAGTGTGTATTATGCATGATTTATGCAATTTATCGGTTTTCTTGTAAAGTGTGTTTTATGCATGATTTATTTTTATTTTTTATTATTTATTTATTTATTTTTGTAGATTCTTACTTATTTAAGTAAAGGTTTATTTTATTCAAAGAAGTAAAAAATAACAATGAAAGAAAAGGAGCTTTTTAGATGTGAAACGCAGTTCGCCAAACCAAGCCGCCGATGAACATCTAAACAATTGTGTATCAAATTAACCCAAGGTGATTATGGTTTGAATTAAACAATGTAGGGCCCATTTAACCTCTAATTAATCCAGTGGCATTTCAGTAGAATACAAGAGAAGTAAGGGCAAACTCAAAGGGCGGGGGCCAAAACAACTCCTCCCTCTTAATTTCAAATCAAACAAGTCATCATCACTATTCACTTTCTCCCTCTTTAGGATTGGATCACAGATTGCACTATCTCTACTCCTTTCTCCTACCAAATGAACCAATCATCATCAAAAACCCACAACCAAAAATGCCCATCTGCAGCATTACCAGAACAACCCACCAAGACTCGAAGGAGAAAGAAACAGCAGCATCATCAGCCAAGTTTTAGAAGAAACCCACTTCAAGATCTCAACAATGGTGGCATTGACACCACCAGCATTGACAACAGCAGCAATGCTTCTTCTTTATCCTCCATTGAAGCTCCTAGGGGCTGTCTCAGGTTCTTTCTCTCTCACTCTTCTTCCTCTTCAAGTTCTGCAAAAACCCCTTTTAGTAGTAGTAGTAGTAATCAAAGACTGACAAAAGTAAAGCCCTCGAGAACTGCTAAGTCAGCTCCTAGTACGAGACCCACGAAGGAGAAATCCATTTCAAAAAAGGTGGAGAAGGGGAAGAGAAACCGCCCGCCATGTCTATACCAGTGGCAATCTGGTATAAAGCGCGTTTCCTCTAGGAATGAAGTTGGTGATTATAAAGTCTCTTCCTTTTTGGAGTCAAGTGGCAGTCTTGTGAAAAATAAGCTGAAATCTGGGCCTGGAGAGTTAAAAAAGGTGATGATCGATGGAGTTTGTGAGGGTAGTGGAGCCAATTTGACTCCTTTGTGTAAAGAGGGAACCGGGTCTGGTTTGAATTTAGGAGTTGGTGGTAAGGTTATGAATGATGATTGTTATGAGAAATCATCAAACGGTAAAGCTGAGTCAATCTCGACAAGTAGCAATACCAAGACCCCTCCAGTTCAGCCCTCGGTATCACCAGAGATACAATGTGGGTCATCTATGAAGTTGATGACAGTGGAAACGATTACTCCTGCTACTTGTTATGGTGCTGGTCATGTTGTGTCTGGGGTTACTGACAAGAGGAAATGTAGGCCTAGAGGGATACTCGCAGGAGGAGAAGCTAAAGCTCTTGGTAGTTTTGATAGCGACGATGATATTGAACAAGCGAATGATGTAGGGCTTATAAAAAATTCTGATGTTTCTATGTTACCTTTGCCTATTGACGCTTCAATGCATTGGCTTTTATCACCTTGTGATGAGAAGGATGAGGTTCAGAAGGAGAATTCTCGGAACGGGTCACGCCGTTTTAGGAGATTGGAGGAGCGTGCCATACACAACTCTCCTGCTTCACCTTCATCTGGCTATGGTGGTTTTTCACCGGAGTTATTCAATACCAGTGCGAACAGGAGTATTTCTACTGTTAGTGCTGGGAGGAGGAGTGCTTCTTTGCTTTCTCCCAGCGCGCTCCCTGTCCCTCAGTTTCAAGGATTTCTGGGAACTCCTTTATGCGATAACTTTCCTGTTTCATCCTTAGAAGAAGAGACGGAGAATCGACATTGCACTGATGCAGAGAATTCTCCATTCTCCATAGGCTCGTTGGGTAGTGGAAATGTAATTCGAACTCCCCAATCTGATACTAGCTGTGATAGACGAGTCGGTGCGTCTGGGACACAAGTAGATAGTAAGAGAAAGAAATGTAACTTTGATTCTGATCTCAATTCAGTGGCTGAGCAGCTTCAGATGACTAGTTTATCTCCCATGAGCCATGCGTCAGTATGGGATCCAACCAATTCAAGTTTCCGGTTTGATTCTCTGACCATGCCTTCCAATACAGTCGATCTTTCCAAGTTTCACAAAATTTTGGAAGATCGGAATTCTTGGTTTTCTAACTCTACAATCGAGAATGTATCACAATCTCAGATAAGAATATCTTGGAGGGAAGGGTTGGTGAGTCGTATGTTTGAGATGGATGAGTTTGATTGTTGTAGATACTTGTCTGATGAAGAGGATGATGGCAATGTCTGCAATATTGATTGCTTAAAATCTCATACGAGTCCTCAGCTAAACGTTGAGGCCGCAACTGATCACATTTCAATGAATGGTATTGGATCTACTGAATTTGTAAAGATAGAACAGGATACAGGTGGCAAAACCAAGGATGGCCTCCCTTCCCAACCACCATGTTCGTGTGCAGAGTCCATAACCACCGATGGAGGTGGTCTTGTTCGTTCAGATGATTCAGATTGGACCCTATGCTACAAGAACCATTTGTTTCAAGCATAATTCCTCTCTGTTATCTAATTCAATGAGAGAAAATCTGACTAACCTCAGCTTAAAAGTGGTTCTTAATGATCACTATTGTACTCTACTTGTTCCAAAATTTGTATTTCAATTGTATCTCTTGATTTTCCTTTGTTTGAATATTGTTATTCATTATGTTATCTTAAATCCATTACCACACTATATGCCATTGCTAAATTGTGAGAAAAAAAAAAGATCTAATTTGGATGTTTTGGACCTCAGAATGTATGTTTTCTTCTTGTTCATAGCTTTTTTATTTTCCTACTTATTTTAAAAGGTGTCAGAAGACACAGCAGCATAGCATAGGAAAAAAAAGGAAGCTGGTAAACATAGGTTGAGAGCTGTTTCACAGACCATGATGGTGTATTGTTACTTGTTGGCTAGAAAGATGAACCAACCTTTCAGTTTGAAAGTTATAACAGGGCAAGTATGAAAATACCAAGTTGTGCCATCTCAAAATAGGTAAAATACATGCTGAAACGACTCATATGCTGGATACAGCATTAGCTATTACTAAATATAGCAATTGAATGTGTAACAGAAATGTAATACAATTAAAATTACAGACCAAGTTGCATGAGCCATGAGTTTGATGCTCTCAAAAGTACTGTTGGTAGAAGGTTTATAACAAGTTAAAATTCACAAACCAGCTTCTGATCTCTGGATGTTCTAAGGAGTAATGATTCAGAGGTAAAAATGGGAAACAGAATTAGATGATAAGATCGTGTTGTGGCAAATAGAAGAGCTTTTCCTTTGTCATACGAACAGGTTTGAGATCAAAAACTCTTTACAAAAACCCTTTTTTTCCAACCTTTTTTTTCCTGTCACTGGTACAAATAGACTGGCAATATTATAAGCTCTGTCTTGCAGTGATTGAGCATATTGATTTGGCGGGTTGTGGTCCTGTTGGGAAGTCACAACTCCACTATAAAATTGATGGTGCAAGAGGCCTATTTGCTAATACTGGATTCACCATCTTTGGCATCTTGTGTTTGAGGTAACTAACCCATTTCACGGATCTCATATTAAATTTCAATGTCTGAATACACGTAGAAACAAGCTTTCAACTAGAATTTCATTGCCTAATTGAACAAGCTAGTTCCAACAAGTCACTCAGCAAAGGAAATCTCACATAACATGTCACATTCTTGATGTATCATGGATTGTGGGAATTTATTTTTCTTTGGGTATGCATGTGGAAATAATTTTTTAGTTATAGGAATGGCTTGCTGAAGTAGAGAGACAGAGCATGGGCAAGAAAGGGTAATGGTAATTAGAAATTTAAAAACATTTTTTTCAGCTTCACAAGATGAGAACTGGATGCCATCCTTGTAATCAGCTTTGTTCAGAAAAATTGCAGGAGATGTCACAAGGTTGGGTAGGCTAATTGAGTTAATGTCAATGCCACAAGGCATTTGGGATATGTTTCTGACTTTTGTTAATGCTTGAAGCAAGCATCTTACAAAGTCTACAAATAAATATTTTGGAACTCAGTAGCCACTATATATATATATATATATATATTACTTCTATGAGTAAGGATATATCTGTGGAAACTTGTACCAGAAGAACCTTGAAGCTGTCTGAATAACGCCTAAACTTTGCCCCTTGAACTAAAGAATAGGGCTATGACGACATTCTAGTAGACTCAGTCTTAAGTAAACTGAAAATGATCTTTTGGAGGGCTCTCCAGCTCTTTTCTCTCCGGAATATGCAGATCGCACCCTTGATCTAAGATTTAAGTACTAGAGTAGATCAACTATGATTCAAGCATTGGATGGATGAGGGAGGTTTTTCTAGTAAATGAATGAAAGAAAATAATAAACAAGAAGAAAACTTGGCTTGAAGTTTCTGATAAAATGATTTTTCATTTGTTATAATTCTAGATGGTGATCCTACAAAAAAAAGTCAAATGAATATGCATCTATGCTTGCCACTATAATACTTTTCAACTTAATTTGATTAAGCTTATCTAGAGTTAGTTGCCATGTCATGTAGGAATCAAAGGTAAACTCTTTCAAGAATCAGTCCCTGATTTGGTTTCTAGGTATTACATTTGTGCAGGTCATACTTGCCTCTTCTGTCGACAAAATCCAGAGTATTTTGTTAGTATCATTCATGATATTAGAAGATATAAGGAATGACCTTGATACTCCTATAGATGCTTGTTCTATGTCACCATCACTACATCCTGTAAGATGATTAGGTAAACAAGAACCATGGCATGAAAGACATTTTGTTTAATTATCCTACCCACCATTGCCGGCTATTCATAGTCATCTATGGATTGTAGTGAAGAAGTAATCCATCAATAACATATGGCAACCCTGCCTAGCAGAAGCAATGGAAATTAACAGCTTCATTTGCCCCGTCAATGGTCAATACAGGACATCATTTGATGTAACCTCAAACCAAATCAGCTTGGATTATCATAGAACAGTAACTAATCATTATTATTATATCTAGAAATGGAATATTAAAGGAAACAACGAATTAGCAGCCAGATATGCAAGTAGTGGGGAATGTTTTTAATAAGTTTAGCTGAGGAACTGCAGTAGAGCTTACAGGTCAATTGAGAAAAATACCATTGCTTTGTTGTGACACTGTTTGTTTTTAACTTGGATTTTGTTACGAGAGAATTGCTTCCCAATTGAGACCTGATGTTACATGCGTGTGCTCACAAAACTTGACCTAGTCAGCAAAAGGAAGATATAATTCTTTAATTTATTTTTCACTATACAGAAAAGGAAGGAATCTATACTCTGATGAACGGATTTCTTTATTTTGCCTGTTCAATGCCATACCATCTCATTATTGTAGAGCTTTTAAATGATTTTTCTATAGTTTTCTATGATTTTTCTCTGGTTTTATTACAATTTATTCTGATGATGATGATGGAAAGATTTAGAATATGAGAAATTTTGTTTTGTTTCCTTCTGAAGGTCTAAAATACAATTAGACGTGTTGGACTTTTAATCCCCACATAGAAAGAAAAGTTCGTGGACGGTATATATCACACCAACACCCCACCCCACCCCACCCCACAAACCCTAAAGTGTATAACTCCAAACCTTATTCAAGCAGTTCATTTGTTTTTCCATTAATCATAAGGGAAATAGAAGAACCAGACAGAGCAGAAAGGGGAAGTTGTGTTTTGATGGAGGGACTCATTCCTTTGGTCTGCAAGGCTTTCAGGAAGAACAAAACTCGGAGGCAATATGAGTGCCTTTCAGTTGGTGCTGCACTAAGTTACAACATCCCAGATTTCTACACTCACGAGGCACCTAAAAGTGAGCTACATTTCCAACCATCCATGGTGAACACAAATTCTCAGAAAAAAGTTCATCGGAGATTTTGGTCTGTTCATGAAGATTTCTCAGGTGGATTTTCGTCACCGGCAGTTCGTTCCACAACTGCTGCTTCTCCTCAGGCAAAGCAGCTTGCGAGGTTCAGGAGCCAAAGAGTTTAGCCCTGTGTAACAAGCGGCTGGAAATGACACTTCCGGGATCAAATGTCGCAAGATCTTGATCCCTTTTATTTATTTCTTTTTCCTGTAATATTTCTTTTCCAAACTAGATGAGGTGATAGAAATAAGGTAATGTTCCAGCTGGGGCATCTTTCTTCTATGTGATGTAGCCTGTAAATGGTGATTATCTGTAAAGCTCCTCTAGAGAGCATGCGACGAGCTTGCTTCCAAGGATTTGGTCTTCTTCCATAGGAAAAAAAAGTTGGGAGTATAATTATCTCACTACAGCAATTGTTTTTCTCTTTTCTTCTCCACTATTCATTGCGTTTTTTTAAGCTAGCGATCCATTTCCAGGAACAGATTTTTGTTACAGAGAAGGAATAGATTTCTTGTTTAATTTCACGTTGGAGCCCTCATCAGTTGCGTTGCCACCAATGTGTTAGAAAAGATAGAGTACATACCAGCACATGTGAAAGCAAACGCAATGATGTTGATGCCATCTGTGAATAAGAACATTGACTGACTAATCTTGGCTCGGGGTGTGTCCAATGAGCTGTGAGAATGACTGCTTTAATTGGTTTTTGCGGACAATATTCGCTGCACTACTGTTTGTGACAAGGAAAGGATTTTACGTTTTCATTCACGTTTTGGAAAATGAAAATGGTTTTAGTTCTTTTAATTGGACAAGTAAATGATGAACAATTAAGCAGTGAATGTTTGTTGTCTAAGCATTTATCTTCGTAAATTACGTTTAAAGCCGAAAAGCATTATTTTTTTATGCTTTTTGATTGAACCGTCATTTCCACCGCGTCGATGAATTTTAAGGGCCCATTTAGCTCAAGTGATAATCAATGAAGCAGAACTGCAAGGTATGCAAGTTTAGCGCACACGATTTTGGATACAATGGAGGGATTGGAGGGTCCATTTAGGCAACCTGAACTAGCTTATGCTTGCTTGATCATGAGCTATTTCTGTTTGTGGGTGGGTAAAAGTCTAAGTTTGGAACTTTCCTTTTAGCACGATGGTGAGAAAAAAAACAGAGAAACTTAAATGATTGGCTCTCCCTCTCTCATTGAATGACTTTGGAAGCGAATTATGTTCAGACAAAACCAGAGCAGAACTCGAGACTTGGAAGACAAACAGACGTCATAGGTTGCGGAAATTTCCAAGAATGTTGTTAAATTTAACAACCTCATTGAACATATTCAAGTTTAGCGATGATTCCAAGATGGACCAGAGGATGTAGAAATGAATCCCAGGTAGAGTAGTTAGCCGTGGTTTGGTTGTGCTTTGACAAAGTAGCCCCCATTAATGGAGATGTCCATGTTTAGGTTTTGGTGGTTGAGCTCTCCACTTGACCAGACTCCTAACCTGTCAAGGAAGCATTTGTTTATTATGCCTTGGCATTTGCCATTGATTCTAGCCCTCGGATTCTACTCCAAGTGCAGAAGTCCATTTAGCGACAGTAGAATTTTTAAAATAACTTTAAAAACACCAAATAATCTATTAATTTGAAGAGGTGGGCATAGACTGACTTGGTCAGTATGGCAATAAATGCCTTGTGACCCTAATGTTCATGACCTGTCTTGCAGGCGTATATGGATATTTTTTATTTATTTTCTAGGTTAATTTTCAGAGGAAAAAAAAAGTGAGTTTATCTAAATGCATATGGTCAAAATAACGGGTGCGTCTTTTAAATCGTCCGACAAGATAATTTAATCTTGATTTATGTATGAGTTGGTCCGAGAATATCCAAATACACCCTTGTTTTTAAGCATTCAGAAAAAGAAGAAAAGAATTCTTTCCCAGCTTCCTTCGAATTTAAATCTCAAATGATGATATAAAAAGCATATCAACTTGCCACCAAATCAAGCAAGTTAATGAC
The DNA here is from genome assembly GCF_000495115.2 of Populus euphratica. Classification (NCBI taxonomy): domain Eukaryota; kingdom Viridiplantae; phylum Streptophyta; class Magnoliopsida; order Malpighiales; family Salicaceae; genus Populus; species Populus euphratica. The sequence continues at coordinate 127,649 of NW_011500153.1, read as the reverse complement.
ATAGACATGAGCACTGATTTTCCTGCGTGTGGTTATTGTTTCTTAGCAGCGCATTTGTCATTGTAGTGGAAATGGTTTTGCCAGGGCTTGGATAGGTTGATAAGGTCATGGATTAACCTGACAGGTTAATTAGATTTTACTGGGTTTTTGTTTATCCCAATCTTTTATTTTATCCACACCAATCCAGCTATCCAGCTATCCAGCTAGCCACTGAATCAACTAGATCCAAGTTGACATATCATGCTGATCTAGGTTTAATAACTATGAGCTCCAGTGGACAAAGCTACCTAAATGTAGAATAATGAATAGAAGGGTCGAAAAAATGTCAAATTATTATTATTTTAAACCCCGCTGTAAAAATAAATAAATAAAAGATAAATAAAGGGTGAAACATGATTTTTCCCTGTGCTAGCATGACTTGGTTTTCAAGATTGGATGCATCTTTGAATTTACAAGGTCAGGCAAGCATTTTGAGATATTCATCAACAACTTGTGCAAAGTTGCATTTCTTTCGCGGAGAGAACACATGGAATATGATATATTAAAAAAGAAACTAAAGAGTTGATTACATTGTTAAAGAAAATGGAAAAGCAAGAGAAAAATTAAGGTGCACTAGTCAAATTTGACATCTTAGCATCAGGAGCAAATAGGGCAGGAAGCAACCATGCAAAGAAACCCAAGTTAGTTTCCTTGTTGAATCTCCGAGAAGCGTACTCCACCAGCATATTCCAAAGGTCTCCCACCGTCCATTCATGTGACAGGATCCATTGACTCACCTGCAGAACAATAACTGTATTCAGCAACAGCATGGCTTTGAACATAGAATATAAAAATTACAAAGACTGTAGTTTAAGCTTAATCAATTTCTTGGAGTAAATTGTTTCTGCGCTTTCATCAAGAAATGTTCACAAGTGGTAAGATTAATACAAGTACCTGATTCAGGTTCTGCGACAATTTAATGCCATATGTGTAGTACAAAACAGAAGGTCTTGCCGCCTGAAACAAATGCACCTCGGTTAAAGGAAATCTCAGTATGGAACAGGAGGAAGGTAAGCTAGAGGAGATAGAAGTTTCGCTAGCAGTGGCAACACACAAATTACTAGTAATTTCATAATGGTTTATGTTACACACAAATTATGTGCATGTTCGTGATGGTAATCCTACAGCTGTCTGGCAATCAATATGTCCTACAGAAGGTCAAGATGCAAAAGCTGCTGCTACAAACAGGCACGCATCAACTCCCCTACATAGCTTTTGCAAGTAGAGCTCGATAAAAAGATTACCTGAGATGCTGCAAGCCACTGAATCATGGTCTTTAGTTCAGGATCTCCACCAAAAGCTCCACACCCCCAATTCCCTGTAGCAATACCAATTTTATCTTCAAGGTCAAGACACCAACTACCCTTCTTGTTAGAATATCCGATCACTTGGTTTATGTATTCTCCTCGGTTCATTGCAATTTCAACAGAAGTTGAGGGGGCTTCATCCATCTATTTCCAAGCATGACAACAAGAATTGAGAAAGAAATGTAATAATGGAAGAACCATATCAATCATTTTGTGCATGGGCAGGTTCATATCATTCTGACTATGAAAAATAAAAAGACAATGAAAAGCAAAATGCTCAGAAAACTGGTGGAGATCGCACCGGAAAGTCCTTCACCACAACATCAGTTTCTTTATCAGTTTCCATACACTGAGAACCTTGTGAGCCATCATCTTGAAACAGTCTTTTGTGATGGTCACAATTAGATTGATCCAAAAAGCCACAGAATGCCTTGTTGGCCTCCCTGCCACAACCAAACGAGTAGGACTCAGAGAAATTAACAAAATCAACTAAAAACCCTCCTTGGCAATCAGATTGCACATAAATCCTGACTGTTCGACAAGATAGTGAGCCATCAGTTTCACAGGTTTCATATTTAGGCAAGGAAGCCATGTAGAAAGAAAAACAAACAATCCAAAATGCAATAGGTCTCTCAAAGTTAGTTTCATCAATCTACACAAATTAACAACTTCACTTGAAACAAATTTATTATATGATAAATTCTAAAGCAGCATTTAGAAGGCATGCAAATTATTGGTTATGTATGAGTAACGAATTTCAAACACTGTCACCAAGGACAAGTTCATCTATTTCATAAACAAAGCTACTTTAAAAGGTATTTTCACAAAACATTGTTTTTTCTTTTTTCTCAAAAGAAAATCACAACAATTTTCATGGAGGTTCAATCAACATGCACAACCATTTGGTGTGCATGTAAAAGTCTAAATGGAACAACATGAAACTAGAAGAGAGTCACATTTGGTTTGCACAACCACTTGTCACATGTTCATCCTTTTTTTTTCTTGTTTTGTTGAGAAATACTATTTGTCATGTTGATAACTCACTTATGGAACCATGTCACACTCTTCTATAAGTTCTCTCAAAGAGAAACCTGCCTTTCAATTCCATATGCAAGTCTGTGTGGCACTGGAAAACCAAATTTTACATACCGAAGCAGGTATTTGCACTTATACTGTCTCATCCCTGCCCTGCATAATGCATCAATGGCAACAATCCTGGTTTTACATCTTCTGAAACTATCAACATTCCTTTTGTCCACATGGTCACCAGAAAAACAAAAAGAAGAGGCGTACCTGCAGCAGTCAAAGAGGAGACTGTGATAAGAAATTGACTGCAACATTAGTTAATTGAAATCAATATTCCATTCTTACAGGAATGCTTGTTATTTCAAATTCAGCAGATAAAAAGAAAAGTTTGTATCTCAACGTTACTAAAGGAAGGATAACAAACAAATAAGTATAATCGTAAGCTAGTTAATCAATGATTAAAAGTTTACCATTATGTAAAAATAGTTACATTTGAACCAACAGGTATAAAAAACAGATATAAAGATAAACCCTCCACAAAAGCTGCCTACATATTAATTCATGATGATACTCATAACATGTCATCACAAAAACATTAGGTTGACATTTTGGAGAGTATGACTATGACACCTATAGATGATCATATATTGCACAAATCCATCAAGTTATATGGAATAAGTCATTTTAATTTCTTAACATTCTTGCTTACTGCATGCATCAGCATGTAGGATTCCACAAAGTAAAGAAAGCACCTGCACATGCTATCTAATTTCTCATAAAAAAATGGAATGGGTTCCTTACTTTAACAAATATGATTTCAGTTCCAAGTAAGTGTTTTGGTGTGAGCCAAAACAAACACAAAAAAAAAAAAAAAAAAAAAAGTTCACCCTAGAAATACACACCATTTGGACTATGATAGTTTCAGTTCCACACGATGCTATCTGATTTCTCATACACACACTAAGAAAACATCAGAAATGGAATGGGTTCCCTGTTTTGGCAAACAAGGTTTCAGTTCCAATTAAGTGTTTTGGTGGGAACCAAAACACCAAAAAAAAAAAAGGAGTGCCCTTGAAACACACACCTTCAACCATGATAGTTACATTGGATAGTTCCACATGGTAAGACTGACAACGCTGTTAACCCACCAACAGGAACTCATCATGAGATGATTAATTTCCAATTATTTTAAATCAAATCTATGCACAATACCTATACCCCAGTTTATACACACCAATTCATATGACCCAAGAAAATAATTCATCAATGAATACATGCCTACATATCATACTATTGTGATTCAAGTAACAAATAAAACAGATATACTGCTTGATGGTATAGTTAAAGTCAAGTTTTGAAGTTCTCCACCAAGTTATCCTCACCCTGTGTAGTTTGAGAATCTTTCAGCACCAACAATTTCAATCGCCTCATTGTCTTCCATGCAAGGTAAGAAAAGCATTCCAGCAATTAACTCAGGATTGATCATGAACCGTATCTCTTCCTACAAAAGATGATAAAGCAACAAAATATCCTCAATATTAGTTAAGTAATATAGCAAGAAGATAACAGCAATTTTAACATGACAATAAGGTGAAAAAATATGCAAGAAACAATTGAAGAAATGAAGTGTTGCATGAATAAATGGAATAATTTGAGTATCAACCATAACCAATTTGACATCAACAGTCCATAAAAAAGTTCATACCTGCAAGCAGCCACTATGAAGAGCACCACCTCCGAGATACTTGTTAGCAAAATCAACTTCAAGAGCTCCATTGGATTGGTCTTCTATGAAGCCTGAACTATGGACCTAGAAAGATGAAATGACCAACTAACAAGTAAATGCCACAAATCAAGAATGAAATTAAACAAATTACTGGATTAGGTTGATAATTTTCCGCTGATTGTTTAAATTTGAACTTTGGCTAGCTATGCACGAATCCATTTATTAACTTACCTCAAAAGGGCAGAGAGAAACAACAGATTTGCTCCAAAAATCTGCCTCAGGATAAGAAACACACAAAGGAAGTTGTTCTAAAGGAAGAACCTTCCTCTCGAAGGAGACAAAGCCCTCAGGCATAGATGAACATATCCTTTCAAAATAATGCATAATACACTTTATTTTGCTCTCCTGCTTTTTACTGTAACTCTCATATATATCCCTGAGAAGTACTGAAGTGTCAGATGGATTTATTTTCCAGGTCAAAGAAAAAAGTTTAAAATGAGTCTTCAGTTAAACATAGACAAGGTGAACTGAATTATAGAAGCAGAACCAATTGGTAAATAGCATATATCAGTGAAACTTTGATTTACTCGACAATGAAATGTGGCATAAAAGTATCCAGCAGAAATTGTTAGTGTAACACTGTACAGTTAGTGAACTGCCTGGTCTTAAGCATATGGATTTTGGAGATCCTAATCAATTGTCTTCAACAGTCTGATGGTACAAAATATAGAGACATGAGAAGACATGAACATTATTCCTTCTATCTTTCAGAACTGTTTTACTATATTCTTTCATATATAATAAGGTTCAAGATCCAGAATGCATATGCATCTTATATGAAATACAGTAAGCCTACAACGAAACACCTAAACCTCCAGCATGAAGTAATTATTTGTCTCGATTAGTTTCCTTTCAGCATGAAGTAATTATTTGTCTCAATTAGTTTCCTTTGGACACAATACCGGTCCAGTAATTATTTGTCTCGATTAGTTTCCTTTGGACACAATACCGGTCATTTGACTCTTCATGAAAAATGCCATCACCATGTGATAAAAAGAATTAATAGACCGAAATGATAATAAAGCGGGACCGTAGCTAGCCTAGGTAATTACAATTTTTAGGTCTAGTGCAGACAGCTCATATTTATTACATGATGCATAAGTTCAAGATGTCCACAAAAGAAAGCTGAAGGTCACATACTCAAACAAATGATCGAAATTTATTGTTGGAAGATGTTTTGAACCTCTATCAGAGACTGGAAACAAACAAAAGAAAGCACATGTGAGGAGCGCAGCAACCAATTCCTGAAGAGCAGCATTGATTGACATAATCAGCTTCTGATGTTATAATTGAAGATATGCTTTTCTAAGTGCAGAATGAAATTGTAATTTAGTAAAGGATATTCAAAAGAGAACAAGAAGCCGCTTGCAACATCCTACAGATTAAGTGTCACCGTGCTATTTTTATTACCAAATGAAATTCGCTTCTCCCGTGATGCATTTTAAGCAAAATTTGAATCCAATAAAAGAATAATATTTGAGAAAAGAAAAACTAAACACGCTGAGATACCTGTCCAAGGAACACAATGCCAGCTTCTTGTGAACCCAACAAGCGAAGGCCAGTTCTGACACCATTAAACAAGTAATCAGCATTTTGATAGTGAGACTCTAAAAGAGATGGCAATCTCAAGAGCAAGTTAGCCAATGCTGGGACAACCTCTTCAAACCATTTTGCAGCCTCTGCCCGGGAAATTAGCTGCATTGAACTCCTACAAATTCAGCATAACATCTAAGGGAAAATTTGTTTACTGCTCTTAGCATGGTAACATGCAAACTAAAACGATCTGCTAGGCATCAGTTCATGCATATGAATACAAAATAAAAAATCAACAGAAAGCGCAAAACTTTATGAAAAATGCGTAAACACCATACAAAACCAGCTAAGAAGAATTGAGAAATGATGGGTTTTTTTCTCAAAATAGCTCTCGTAGACTGAAATTTGCAACATATCCTTCGTAGCTCACCCGTTCAACTACTTTTCTGTCAAAGTTCAAAACTTTGTACATAATGAATCAAATATAAGAGCAAAAGAAATAATGGGTTTTTTCAATTCACTCTTCTTTTATGGAAGTTCGAAAATTTTTAACCGTTGAAGCTTGAAAGACGCAATAAAAATGAGAGAACCCATAAAAGAAAAGGGAAAACCGAGTTAAGTTTGAAAGGTTACCTCGTCAAAGAAGAGAGCATAACCTCCATGGGCAAAAGGAGCGAGAGGTTGCAGAGAAGGGAGAGCAAGAGAATCCCTGATATGGGAAATGGCATTGAAAAGCGATTCACCAGAGTCAACTTTGCTGTAAAGGGATCCTTTTGAGAGGGTTTCGAGTGATTTAACCAGTTGGGATGGCCAAAATAGATTTGATGAGCCAAGTAGTAAAGGCAGAAACGGTAGCATCGACTTCAAGTCTTCTCTGTTCTCCATTCCCTCCATCCCTCTTTCTCTGTCTCTCTGTCTCTCTCTCTCTCTCTCTCCCCCCTCGTTTCTGGAATATTTCAGCTTTATTTTAAAATGTTTTTTTAATATATATTAAAATAATATTTTTTATTTTTTAAAATTTTATTTTTAAAATAATCTGAAAACGATAAAAATAAAAATAAAAAATCAGAACAATAACACTTGTTCCTCTCTTTTCTTGGTGTTGTGTTTAATTAAATTATTTATTTTAATTTAGAGTGATACCTTATAACTTATATTAAAAACAAATGTGACTTAAAAATATTAAATATTATTTTAAAAAATATATGAAAGTTTTTGCCCATTTATTCAGATGGAAAGAATTGAAAATTAAAAAAAATTACTGAAATTCTTTTTTAGTAATTGTTTAAGATTATAGTTACAAGATATCTTTTCTAATGATTTTTAATTTAAAAATATGTTAAAATAAATTTTTTTATTTTTAATTTTAACACATTAAAACCTTTAAAAAATACTAAAAAAATATTAATTTAATATTTTTTAAATAAAAAAAACTCAAAAACATAAATAGAATCACTTTCAAACACTTATTTGTCTTGATAACTAAAAAACGTGTGATTTCTTATTTTTATGATGTCAAACTAAGTCCTCTCTTTCCTAAATGATTTTAAAGATACACATTTCACATTAATTAATAATTTTAAAAATACATAAGTTTCGTGTAATTGAAACTAAGTATAACATAAAAAAAAAAACATGAAAAGATTGTAAAAATATTATTTCTAAGACATATTATTGTGGATAAGAATAGTATTTTTATCATTTTTTTTAAATAAAAAGAACAATAACAAACAAACAACCTCTTATACTAAGTTTAAGAGTGAAATGGTATTTGTACAAGAATCATTTAAAAGTACTAAGTTTCATCAATGATTTTATAAATAGTAAAATTACAACAATAACCTTAAAAGTAAACATGAGTGACGTTTACATGAAAAATTATATTTGTTATTTTCTCTTCCAGTATATAGTTGTAAACACTTGGTTAGAATTTTTTCAAATTAATAAGATAATTAAATTTAACTCAGATAAAATAAAATAAATTAAATTTAAAAAAATAACTAGATAAAATAGGTAGATATAATTGAAACAAAAAGGGCTAAAATACATTAAATTTTAAAGAGAAATAGTTTAGTGAGAAAAAAATAACTCCTAGTGTTATACTTGGTGGCTAGAGGGAGAACAAAAGGGGTTTAGGGTTCTTGATTTTTCCTTTAAAATTCTTGAGAAATTAACATTAAAAGGGTTAGTATAAGTGATTGAAAAAAAGACTTTGGATTATTTAATTTAGAATTTGGTGTATTTATTAAGTTTTTAAGTTAAAAAGAAATAGTTAGACAACTATAGAGAGAAAAAAAGAATAAGATTGCTTCTTGAGTTATTCTTCTTAAATTCTTCCTATTAAGAGGTGAGAAACCATACTTTTAAGGTTGGAGTTTTTATTGAAATTTGAATTATGGTATGTTAAATTCTAGCTATGAAAAATTAGATTAGATGGATTAAATGGTTTAGTTGATGAAGTATAAAGAACATGTTTTTAATCATGAATAAACATTTAAATAAACCTTAATTTTCCTTATAAATTATTTTAGATTTGATTTGAAATGTAAATTAGAATTTGGATTCCAATGACGATAAAATGATATATAATGGTATATACATATTGATATTAGAACGGTGACGAGATCTGTTCAACAACATAGAGCTATAATATAAGTATAGACACCAAATATATGTTCTTTATCTTTGCTAAGCATAGGAAAATTTTAGAGTTGTAAAATTACAATTTCTTTAAATGCATATTATTTAATTATGAATTGTGATATGAATAACAAAAATGATAAATTTTATTAGATTATTTGACTGAGAAGTGCTGGTGATATTTGTGTTTAAATAATTTGAAATTTTTTTATTAGACTAACTAATTAAGAAAGGCTAATATCATATATGTTCAGATGATTGAGATAATTTATTGGACTAATCAACTGAAAGGAACTAATAGTTTATGTGTTTAAATGATCAGAAAAATCTTATTAGACTAGCTGACCGAGAAATATTAGTAACAATAATACATCTAATTACCAAGATAATTATGATTGTTTTAGAGATAAAATACATATATGATTTATATGTGGATTGAAGATGGTGAAGTTTAAATTATTTGTAGTTCTGATTTAACGAGTTAAACAAATGTTTGTGTGTGTGTGTGTTATTTATAGAATTGTGGTATTGTAATCTAATATGATGAAATGATATAATTGTTAGGTTTTTTTTTATTCAACAGTTGACTAGTAGATTTTTATAGTGACACCTATTGTTATAGAATTAAGTATTATGATTTGAAGATGTTAAACTAATATGTATTATAATTTTGGGTATTTAATTTTGAACTTGTAATCATGCTTTAAAAATTATGTATATTAATATTTTGTAATTTTTTATCACCTTTGTGCATCAATATTGAATTTTATATTATTTAAGATAAAATCCTAGAGATGACTATATTCTTGATTTTATTATCCATAAATCATTTAATGAAGTATGCTATATAAAATTATGTGTTGATTATTCCTTGGCTACACTATTTATATTTCATGAAAATTAAATGTATATTATCCATGAGTTGTGTTGATGAGAAAAAAAGTTCAAGATGATTAGACTTAAACTGTGATTTTAGCTTATAATATAAAAGAAGTTGTTAGTAACTTGATACACTTTCAATATACAAGAAACTCTACTAAAATTTTAGTAGGATACATAAAAAAAAACTATCATTGGGTTTCTATATCAGTTAAAGGTTATTATTGTAGAAATAATATTTTAGAAGTTAAGGATATTATAATAGTAAAATAATATATTTTCCCTTGAATTAAAAAAAATTGTTATTAGGGGCTTAGGCATCCTTTTATTCTAAAATAAATAGTGCAAAGACATGACTTCTCTTGTAATTGAAACTTTGAAGTCATAAAATTATGGATATATTTGTAATTGAATCATTTTTTTGGTTATTATCAATTGAGGTTAGGGATAATTCAATAGTTTAGCATATATGAAATTTTAAATAAAGGTCTTTGGCAAGTGTTTTGCATGCGTTATTTGCTTTGTTATCTTTAGATGGCGTGTGTTGCTGACTAAGATGGTGGAAAATAAGGTTTCATGATGATATTTTATTCTTCTTGTTCTCCCTTCTATTTATATGCAACACTTTTTATTAACAGAGTTTTGATGTGGCACTAGCAATTTTTTTTCTCCTTTCCCTTCCTTGATTTTCACGTCTTACCTTTCAATTTTACAAATCAAAAGTTTATTTTTTTTATTTAGTTCTTATTTTTTATTATTTATTTTATTTTAAATAATTTATAAAATTCAAATTCTTTTTCAATTTTATCCTTATTTTTTTGTTTATTTGTATTTGGTCTCCATTATTTTAATATTTATTTTTCTGATTTGAGATAATTTCCAGATTTATTCTTATTATTTTAATTGTTGTTATTTTTTTTTTTTGCTTTAGTAATGTTTTGAAATTGATTTTTTTATGTTATCCTTCAGCATTAAATTGTTTTGGAATTTAGATTCTTCTTTGAGCCAAAGTCTAATATTTCACAAGCTATAGGCACGGGAGATTAACTAGAAGATTTGTCTAAGTGTGGTTTGTTTATTTATCTTTTTTCTTAAGCTCATGTTATTGCAATTTATCCTTAAACATTTATTTAATTAGAGATTGAAATATCTTAATTTTTTCTTATGTGCTTTCTATATCCTTTGTTTTATCCCTTTTTTTTGTTTAATTAGGTCATCTCGGTTTTTTTTCTTTTACTTTTTTGTTCTTTGATAAATTAGTTAGAATTAACTGATTGAAAGTAGACATGAAATGCTCCACTAATGATGGTTGATTTAAGTGATTCGATACTTGTTCCTCTTAAGTAAGATTTCGAGTTCGAATCTTATGAATGGAGTACACCATAATTGGAAGAGCTTTACATTTTAGTGGGCTGATTCGACTAAACTCAATTAGTTAGAGTCCAGTGCATTTATAGATACCGGGATTTAAAAGAAAAAAAACATGAGATGCTTTTTTCATTGTCACCCTACAACCTTTATCAATGATATTTGAACCATCCGCTTTTTTCATTGTCACCCTACAACCTTTACCTACAACCTTTATCAATGATGTTTGAACCATCTCAATGAATTTTTTTAGTGAAGAAATAGTGTCTACTAAGGAACAACAAGGAGATTTCAATGAATATTTCTTTTTTTTTTTTCTTTAGGGTATGATATTAACAATTTATATTTTATAGTTAATTATTACTAAATATTTTTGGTTTGATGCACCTTTTTTTAATCGTATTATTAGATTAAGATCCAAAAGAGTTAATTAATCTAAGTCTTAAAATTTCCTTCTTTATTTAAAAATATACCATCTAAGCATTTTTTTTTTACATTAAAAAATAACTGACCAGTCCTTCCCACAGTATAGGGCAGGGCACCGATTTAGATGATCCTAATTTTAGTGCCATACAAAAAAGAAACAAAAACATCTAGTGCCTTGTGGAACACCAATCAGGATTTTCTGCTTAGATGCAGAACACGGACCATTTCGCAATCAAACATGGCTGTGCTTTTTGCGGATGATAGGACACAAAATGCAGGCAAGGGCTTGATGCACCACTATAAGAAAAACACATCGATCCCACTCTTGAAGAAGGGCAGGTGAAGTGCATGAAATACATTTATAGGCAAGCAATTTCTGAAATTAGATTTAAGCTTGCTTGCTTGCTGCTCTGGCCACCCGCTTTGCTTTTGAAGCGGCCAACCAGGTGGTTGACCGCAGTAACAAACCGCCGCTTTAGTAATCACTGAACCATGGTTTTTCCCAGTAACCCTTTTGATTTGAGTCCTTCAATCCCAGACATTGTATTACGCAATGGTTCAACTAGAACGGTCATTGATAAGAGCATGCCTCAAAAAGTTATCGTGAAAACTAGTTAAGAAACAAAAGCAATTAACATTCCCTCAAAAATATCAAAATCCAAAACTGCCTGCACTACACCATTATTATCCTCCTAGTACATTGCAAAAAAGATGACACTCCAACTCGCTTCCACACTTGTTGCTCAAGTTTTTCTTGCAGGCTTGGGAGCACTACCCTGATCTCTGTGCCGCAGCAGCCATCCGATTGAGGTTTAGCTAAGTCTGCCTAAGCCTTCAATCAATTTTCAGTGAGTGCTCATTGGATTAAACTATGTAGCCAATGGAAGTTCCATTGCAAGATTGGATGAAATTGCTGTGGGAAGCTAGCTTGTTGCCTCCATTGCAATTTATCTCATGTTACCCTCCCGCAAGACATCAATCATATTATAGATCCGCTTGTCAGCCTTTGATTGAATCTGCGTTTTAATCACATTAAAATTACTACCGGCAATCAACTTCGAAACATCACATTGAAATTACTACTCACAATCAACTTCAAAACCACAGCTAAATTTCTCAATAACATATGTATTCCCAGAACGTTTTATCATAGGATCTTCAATATAGAGAAACAACCAAAGCAGAGCAATGAAGTAGAAGAGGGAGTGGTTACAAGAGCTAAGCAAGAAAAAATTGGCAATAGAGGTTTTATGTCAAGGAGCTATCCCATTATGCATATAAACACTATTAACTAAATTAAATCTTAAGTATGCGAGGATTTGAAGCATTTTCACCTTCTTAGCAAGGAAAAGTACAGCATCAACTGTACCCTCAGCATAGATTGATCTACCGCACACATTATGTTGAAACTCAAATGAAACACTGCAAGAAAAAAGAAATCCAAAAGACAATTGTTTTAAACAAAAGAAAAAAAAAACAGAATCCAAATAAAAATTAGCATGAATATTTGTTCTTACGTTTTATCAGGTGATGACAGATAATACAAATGAAATGCATGACCAGACAAATACTCCTCTGGAACTCCCACCAACTCCACTTGTTCCTTGGGATCTCGGATCATTTCTATCTGAACAGTAAGCAAAAAATCATATTAAAAAGACAGTACATTTTTTTGGGAGGTGGACACAGCATAGGACCAAATCTTCTATGAAAACACTTATAAGACAACATGGTTGAGTGTGAAGTTTAAAACCAGAAAAGATGTGTCAAACAATGGCTGGTAATAAAAGTATTATGACTTAACCTCATGACCAAATTTCAATTTTTTTTGTAATCATGTCAAGTTTCAACTTTTACATGAAAACCAAGCAAATGAAGCATGAAATTCAGTATTTTCATGAAGATATAGGAATAAGTTATGCTTTAATGAAGCATGAATAGCTTTATTACCACCTGATCATCAAAAGACACCCCCAATTTCTTGAAGCAAGAAATGACAGCCTTGGCAGTTCCAGATGTGTCCAGCTTTCCTGCTTGATGGGACTCCTTCACCTAAAAATTAAATAAGTTTATCAGCAATATTAGTACTACTGATAACAAACTCAAGTGAGGAAGGGAACTTCTTTTCCAAAAGGGAATCAATGCAGAAAGACATACATGAAGGGAGTATCCAGAGAATGCACCAGGAAATTGCTCAGCCATAATCTCCATGGCTGCAAGAAATGCAACCACCTATCAAAAAGAAACAACCCGTTAGTACAGAGAACATGATAACTTATAGCATCAGGATCTATTACATTTCACAACCCGTTAGAGGCACTCAATCCCATCACCTGTTTCCCCATTTGTGGAGAGATTACTGCATAAACTTTTGAGGCATCCACAGTCTTATATAATATATCCCTATCGCCACCAGTAGTTCCCATCACAAATGGCACCCCAACTCTGCAATACAGATCTGCATTATCTACACATTACAAAAAGAAAGGTCAAAAGATTAAAAGAGGATCAACAAAAGAAGAGAACAAAATCACAACAGGAAGCTTCACAATGCCCATAATATTATAACACATGATGAATTATGAAACTTTGTCAACATGAATCGATTAGCTTTTTCCATGCAATTCTAAGATTAAAAACACTAGATGCAAGAGAAAACTAAAAGAATTGAAAAAAAAAAAACTTGAATTATGATATCCATATCCCATTTTTAGCAGCACCAAAGTATTTTCTTTTCAAGTAGTAAAGTTTGCCAACAAAAAATTCCATTTTGAACTCAGAGTAAAATAGCAAATCTATGAATTTCAGACTTGAACTACCACGTGAACTCTCTTCTGGAAAATAATTAAAATTTCTTTTCCGTTTCAAGAGTCAATAGCTCCAAGAAATTTTACCATTCACCAAATCAGGCACAGTGTAATCCACCACAATCATGCTCGGATGCTCATCATAGAGAGACGCAAGCACGCTTTCTCTTTCGGAAGGACCATGAATTTTAATCTCATTCCCAAAAACTTCCACAGTATTACCAGCCTCCTTTTCCGGGCCAAATGATTTTGGAAGAATTTGAAGTCCAGCAGAATTCGCTGCCAATATAACAGAACTCCCCATTTTCCCATTACAGCCATTTACCTCAAATTAACAAAATAATACAAATTAATAGCATCCAAAGTCAATTTTCCCCTAATCACCATAATGACGAAACAATTCACATCAGCTAACCTAGTAAAAAGAAAAAAAATACAATATAATCATAAATAAAAAAACAAACAATACCGTATCATACCATGATAGGAACTGCAGTACTTTTGGTTGTCATGGACATTACAACCACAGAAGAACTCCGTTTCTGATGTCACAAAACAAAAATATGTTTATGTACTAAAGGGTGTTTGCTAACTTAGCTTGTTAAAGTTTCATTTTTTTTCCATTGCCCTCTTAGTCTATATTGATTCATACAGCAAGCAAGAAGTAAGATCTTTGATTATGAAAACAATACAATGAAAGCAGTAACATGATAGCCCCAGCTTTTTACATTACCTGATAATGGTTGGTGAAGAAACTATTTCCATTAGAGCTAAGTGGGTTGCTAAGATAGAGTGGTTTCAATGGTTCATAAAGCACTGCCCCTTGAATCCACATTTTTCGCTTAAGAAGAAGGAAGAGAAGGAGACGGGGAGGGTTTTTTTGTTTTTGTTTTTTTTTTTTAGGGTTTTAGTGGTATGTATGGTTGGTGTCATAGTGCCACTAGTCAAATAGTTCACAAATCACTAGATCGATACAAAAAAAAAAAAAAAGGAACTATACTGACATCAAATGGGCTTTTTGTAAGGGAAAAAAATGGACTTTATGTTAGCAACCAACAAACAAAACCCGGGTTCGGATCTAACGTCGTTTATATTCCAGAGTGAGTGACGTCAAGTAGAAGTAGGGTTTTGAATATTCAAGGTTCTTCCCATTTTCTTTTGTCAATCTTAAGAGAATCAAAAGAAAAGGGAAATGGTTTTACTGTCTGCTTCAACGAAAGATTTATTATCGAATTCTGTTCACTTTTGTCATCATCAAAATCGAAGCTTTTCGCTTCTCTATCAGAAACCACCACGGCTCTCCTTTTCCTCATCATCTTCTATTGGTCAGTCCTTTCTATTCAATCCAAATTACTAGCTATAATAGTTGTGAAAGATGTTAATTTCATTTTCCTAGTCATTGGGATCCAACCCTGCTGTAATTTTTTATTATTAATGCTAGACTCTTTTTTTTTCTTTTTTTTTTTGTATTCAGTCATGAAAGATCATTTATTTGTGATGTTAATTTCAAAACTTTTCAGGGTTTGGGACGACTAGCATTGGCTTTGAGAGGAAAGAGCGGTCGTCCATTGTGGAAACAGCAGCTGTTAGGCATTTGGAAGGCTCAGTTACCAAAACTGAGGGGTTTCGCTTTGCTGTGGTAAGTTTCTCTGCTTTTCTGTTTATTTAGGCTTTCATTTGAATTGATTTTCCTTATGTTGACATTGACTACTGGAAACAACATTCTAAGGTCGTGGCTAGGTTCAATGAGATTATTACCAGGCCACTTTTAGAAGGAGCTGTTGCGACTTTCAAGAAATATTCAGTCAAGGAAGAAGACATTGATGTATGCAAACTGTTTATTTGAGAAGCTATTTTTTTCAAATTTGTTTTCTTTTTGTTAGTGAATCTTGATTAGGGCGTGTTTGTTTTATTATGTTTCTCATCAGGTTGTGTGGGTTCCTGGTAGTTTTGAAATAGGCATTGTTGCAGAACGGTTAGGCAAGTCAGGAAAATATCATGCAGTGGTGTGTATTGGAGCTGTGGTATGAATGATTTCTCTTCATAACCTTGAAACAAGTTGCTATTTGATGGAAGTATTTTGGTGTTATGAGGGGTGGCTTCCTCCTCAATTTACTTTCCTTGAAGTACTACTTACAGGCTGGCCCTAGTATGTGAATTATTTTTTGTTGATGATGGTAGGTAAGAGGTGACACCACTCACTATGATGCTGTTGCTAATTCAGCAGCATCTGGCGTGCTTTCTGCTGGTTTAAATTCAGGTTGGTGTTCACACTTTTCGCCGGTTTTATTGAGTGGTTTTGAAACTCTGTTTTTCTCTGTTGACCAAGGTTTCAAAGGGTTTGTCCTTCACTGTAGTAATTATCTTGTTATGTACAAGTTTCTGTAACACATTATGCCATATAATGAAGTGAATGTTGAAATGCACCATGGGCTCAAAGATGGAAACAGGCACAGATGAAGAGTGGTTGAAGTTGTCATTATTGCATCAAATATCACTGTGGTGTGTAGAATACTTTGCAAAACTGATAAAACACCATCTCTTCTTTTGTTCTTCACACACCACACACAAGTGTGTACACGGTTGCACACGACCAACTTTAATTCTGCCGGTGTCCTTTAGCATCAATATGTTCTGTTTCTGCCTATCGCTTTTATAACTGAAAAATTGATTTCTCCTTTAAAGTAACATAATATGCATGCTTTGTCAACCCTTGAGGAAATGATCTGGCAGGCAGCTGTCTACCAGTTTACTGCTGCTCTCTCCAGTTCTGTTGAAAGGCTTCACAGTGAAAACTTATAATACTCTCTTGATGAATTTGCAGGGGTTCCATGTATATTTGGTGTTCTGACATGTGAGGACATGGAACAGGTAAATTTGTGAAAGAAGCATTTGAATAAAACAAAAGCACACTTCATATGTTTTTTCTGAGAATTTTTCATCTGAAAACTTTGATAAATGCAGGCGATAAATCGAGCTGGTGGCAAATCTGGGAATAAGGGTGCTGAGGCTGCTTTGACAGCTGTAAGTTGATTGTGTTGAATTTACATTATTAATGCTTGGGATAAGTACATGTACTGATTAATTATTTTCTAGTATTTAGTTTTCTATCTTCTTCCAGCTTACATTTTATTATTTTCTTCCTTGATTTTCTTTGGTATATCTTTCTGTTTGTCAAATCTTCTTGTGGGATAGGAGGTTGAGAAAAGTATTCATCTAATTCATTGTCAGTAGACGATATATTTTCATTTAACATAATAAAGTTTTGAGAGGTGTAGTGAGTGGTTCAAAGAAATGTTGTCTAGTTGCTTAGCCGAGGCAATTGTCCTTAAGGCTCATGTTTCATATTTTACATTTTTTTGATGCATGCAATAGGTTCAATAGGCTTTGGCACATGGTTTCAATGTGCGGGTTTTTGTGATTTGAAACCCGGCCCGGCCCGGTGGGTTCACCCAAGCCTGGGCTGGGTTTCAAATCACAAAAATTCAAGCTTGCAATGAGCTCAGTCAAACTAAGGCGACTTACCAAGTCAGCTCAAAACTTGGGTGACCCGGTATAACTCGAGTGAAACCTTTTTTTTAATAAACCCAAAAAATATAAAATTAATTTATAAATACCTAGTCTTACATATCTTTTTTATAGCTTATATTCACATGAATTGTTTCTTAATTTTTTTTTATGTAGAATAGCTATATATAGTCTATATCTACATGGATTATATCTTAACCTTTTAATGTGAGATAACTATAAATGGCTACATTCACATAGATTGTTTGGTAATTTTTTTAATATGGGATAATTGTGTTACACATCACTTTTTTTTTGTAGCCTCCATTCACATGGATTGTTTCTTTATTTTTTGATATAGGATAATTATATATAGCCTACATCCACATGAATTGTTTTTTAAGTTTTTAATGTGAGATAAATATACTACACTTCATATTTTTTTATAGCCTACTTCTAAATGAATTGTTTCTTAACTTTTTAATGTGAAATAACTAGGTTACATTTTTTTTTCATATTTTACATCCAGATGTATTGTTTCAAAACTGTTCCATATGAAATATTAAAATTTTTAATATATTTTTTTATTCTATTTTTCGGGGTCAACCCTGAGCCGGGTTTAATAACTATGATGAAAACTATTTCATTGATACCAAGACCCAAAGATACAATGAAGTTCATTTTGTTCTTATCACACCATGGTTATTTCCTTTTGCTTGTAATGTAACATGGTGAGTTTGAGTTTTTTGATTGGATAATTCTTATTAATTTTCGGTTAATTTTTTTTATTTCAGATTGAGATGGCGTCCTTGTTTGAGCACCATCTAAAGTAACAAGACTGTTACTTTGAGGAGAGTTATGTGAAATCCTGTATCCCTCCTGGGAATGTCTGTACTGTGTAGATTTCTTTTTCTTCAAAACAGTTGAAATTTTTATGTGCTCAGAAGTTGGTGAAAAAACAAAAGTGCAGCCTAAATATCTCAGATGATAGTCAGCTATTTGTCGGCTGCAAGAAATTGACTTCATACCTGAAATTGCACTGGCAATTGAAGATAGCATGTTTGATGTTGTAAAAACACAGAACTATGCTAACTGCTCATTTGCCTTAACATGTCAAACGGATGGTTTTTTCCTCAGTTACTTCTTTGGGGAACCATGTGTTCCTTTCATGTCAAATTGCTGCAATTTGTCTCATACTTTATTTCCCCATGTCTCCTCAACCATGGGGAATCCTGCCATAATATTTCATGAACAGAACTGCCATAGCACTTCTCACGTCGGCCATCTTGTTTCTGTTTTCCGCCAAGGATGGGAGAAAAAGGAACGCTAAAAACAGAATTCCCCGTGAAGATTGTGGGTGTGCAGAGGAGTGAAACAAAGACGGAAAAGGAGGCTGTTGGCCAGTACACCGTGAAGCTGAGACAATACCTCCCTTGATAACCACTCTATTCGAGAGTGCCAGGACAATAACCACTGGCTATTGCCCTTCAAGCTTCGTTCTAAAACTAAATGACCGAATAACCCCCCCTCTTTTTCAGTAAAACAAAGGACAGGGGAAGAGGAACTGCGAACCATCTCAGAAGGGCACAAGGACGATGCGGTAATTCTATTGGAAGGTTTAATGTTAATGTATTAGTTGTATTAAGCACCATTGATTTGGCTAATCCTAACAAAGTGAACGAAACGCAATCAAGCCAAGGAATAAAGAGAAAAAAAGGCAACACGAAGCTTAGAATCCAAGTTAAACATAGCATCACAAACAAGCTGCCCACATGGACCATGAAAGATTGTCATTTTGTAAAGAATGGCTTGCGGCTAGTTTTTGATCTGCAAGTACAAGCCATGCAGGGAAGATTTATCTTTTTTCATAGCCGCTTGGAAGAAATGAAAATATTCTCTGCCATTAGTCTCTATATACCTTGAAAGATCATAATTTTGATTAAGGGTTCATCTTCTTTCATTGATACATCATACAGTCAATTGTTCTCTATTGACATGGTGATATTGCAGCTTTCTAGTTCCAATCCTGTAAATCCCCAAGCAAAGCACTCCATCCTTGAATGGGCTCATAGTCGTCGAAAACACTTGTCAACTTTCTCTTCTTTCTGTTTGCCAAGTTTGTCCATATCCAATTCTCAGCAACCTCAACATCCCATGTCATCATTCCCTCAAGTAAATCAGGTCTGTTTTTCTTTCGTTTGTTGCCTTAGTTTCTACTGTACTTTTTCCCAGGATTTTGCAAGTGCTTATATGTGAGTAGTATTTGAGAATTCATCTATGGCAGAGTGTTGCAGCTATTGTATTTGGCGATGGATCAGAGTCAAGGCTCTATCCATTGACAAAAAGAAGATCAGAAGGCGCCATTCCCATAGGAGCAAATTACAGAATCGTTGATGCAGTTATTAGCAACTGTATTAACAGTAACATAAACAAGATATATGCTCTAACACAATATAATTCTACTTCTCTCAATTCTCACCTCTCTAGAGCATATACTGGCTTGGGCCTCGGCAAAGACGGGTTTGTTGAAGTGATTGCAGCATATCAGAGTCCAGAAGACCAAGGCTGGTTTCAGGTCTGATAGCTTATCTACTTCTGTAACACATGCGTATTTGATGCTTATAGCTTCTACTCAATGAGGGGCAGGCTATGGTCAGCAAAGCCAACGTGATCATTTCTGTTTCTTTTTGTACTAGGGAACTGCTGATGCTATGAGAAGGTGCTTGTGGGTAATGGAAGAGTACCCAGTGTCTGAGTTTCTGGTCCTTCCTGGCCACCATCTCTACAGAATGGACTACCAGAAACTAGTAAATGCCCATCGAAGTAGCCAGGCCGATATAACCATTGCAGCTTTGAATTCAATAAGAGACCAAGATCCTGGTTTAGGCATATTAAAAGTGAATTCTCTAAATGAAGTTACAGAGTTCGATGTGAAGTCAGAGAGGGCAGTAAGTTGATTTTAGTAAATATTGTTTTCCTCCTAAAAGTTTCGAACCCGCGACTCCTGTGGGGATCGTGTTCTCTAAAGAATCTCTCCAAAATTCAGGTCCAAAGTTCCCAAGCATTCAATGAAAATCGTTATAGGGAGCTATCCAGCATGGGGATCTATCTTGTTAATAGAGACATTATGAGCAAGTCTCTAAACAAATACTTCCCCGAGGCAAATGAATTCGGAACTGAAGTAATACCAGGCGCAATATCAACTGGAATGAAGGTCAGGCTGGAGTTAGCTAATTAAGCATTAACTTTGACACTAACTATGTTTGCTTTGTCCAAAAATATGCTTGATGTTTCCTTCTCTTCCATGAGCTTTCATTCATGAGAGAGTTCTTATTATGTGCATGGAGCAGGTTCAAGCTTATGAATTTGATGGATACTGGGAGGACATGAGTAGCATTGCAGCGTTTTATCAAGCAAACATGGAGTGCATAAAGAGATTAGACATGGGATACAAGTCAGTAATTTTTCTTCCTGGAAGGATGGAATGTAACACCTATAATGGCCTCTCATCAGCTAACACAAACTTCATTCCTTTCCTGACAGCTTCTACGATAAAGATGCTCCTATATACACCATGCCTCGCTATCTGCCTCCGACTACTGTAACCGATGCTGTCATCACAGAAAGTGTGGTTGGAGATGGTTGTATCCTTAATGTAAGAATAACTTTTCCATCAGCCTCCTATGTTTCTCCCTTTTGCTCAAAGTAAGGAATGTGCTGTCATAGATTGTGTTGTATCTTGTTTCTGAATCTCGTCATGCTTTATTTTCCTGGAAATATCCTTTTGACCTTTCTAAGAATAGAGGTGCAAGATCAAGGGAACAGTAGTTGGTATGAGGACAACCATTAGAGAGAAGGCCATAATTGAAGATTCAGTCATCATGGGTTCTGATATCTATCAAGTAAGAGAGAGCTATTGAAAGCAACTTTCATTTTTAGTTTTCCTAAAGCAACACAAGTTTGTACATTTAGTGATGATACTAACTGAGATGTGGATGTGCTCAACAGAAAAACTATATCCAAAAGAGTGGCAAGGATCAGAAGGGCATGTTGATTCCGATAGGAATTGGCGATGAAACTCACATAAAGAAAGCTATTGTAGACAAGAATGCAAGGATTGGCAGAAATGTAATGGTATGTAGAATCATAAACACAGCCAAACTAATCCAAAGCCAAAACAAGTGATGTACACAAAAATACAGTTGCTTTCAGAGTGTTAAGGTGCGAGTCTGAGACATTATTAAAACAGGATTGTTTGTCTCTGTGGGACTGAGTATTGAGTTCCTGTCATTCCTTACTGATGTAACATCTATGCAATTGTGTTCTGCAGATTATTAACAAAGACAACGTACAAGAATGCAACAGGGAAGCTGATGGCTACATAATCAGTGGAGGAATAGTGGTTGTCCTAGAGAGTGCAGTGATCCCAGATGGCAGCATTTTATGATATTGTTGAATGTTGAACAACAGGATCATCATTCATTTATTTCTCAATCTGATTCTTTCATATAGTTAAAAACAAAAGTTCAACAAGATGTGCAATGCCATTTTTCGTGGGGGGGTGGGATGAGCAATCTCACTGCCACTGCCACCTAAAATGTTCAATATGGAATTTACAATGAAGTTTGATTCTTTCAGTGATTTTCTACACCTATGAACTTGAGACTTTTCACACATTTTACTTGCTTAAATTATTTGAAAATTTTCAACTATATCTGCAAAATATGTCTCGCTAATCACCATGTTTTGGAAATCAGGTTGGGCAAAAAATTCTTTCAAATGCAACCCTTTTATGTGTTTGGTTAAGTTGTTGAAACCGTGTTTCACTTACGAAAAACATCAAGTTAATGTTTTTTGAAACGGAGTTTCAAAAACATGGCTAAACCTAGCCTTAACTATAAGCTATACCTAACTAATTAATTAATCCTTATTGTTTTAAAAACGGAACTTTAATTCCTCTATTTTTAAATTTATTTATAATTTAGTCTTTTGTTAATTTTATGTACTTTTTCAATATATTTTATTTTTTTCCTTGAAAAATAGAATTCATAAAAGAGAAGTATTTGGGGAAATTTGGTTAGGAAAAGGAAGTTTTAGAGCAAAACGCTACTAAATTGACAACAGTAGTTAAGGGATTATTAGATTATTTCTGATAACAAAAGGACTAATTTGATAATTCTGAAAACTATCAGGAGTAATAACTAACTCAAGCAAGGGCACGAAAACGTAAGCTGAAAAACAAAAGCAAATCCCAAGTCTTATCCGACATGTAAAAATAGTTGCTCGGCACTTTCTTCTCTTTCGTCCACTCCACAGTGATAAACTCTGCTAATACTTACCAGCACTTGAAGAAGGAGAGAGCAATAATTCCTTCTCCATCCTGTCCACCAGTGGGTTTCCTTTGATGGGTATGTTTTGTTTTCTCAAAAACTGATGATTTCTCTTCATGGCCATTGTTAGGACTGCATTATCTTTGAGCTGTTTATTTCTTTTCATGCTTTCTTTGCTCTTTGTTTATTTCTCTTAAAGAAAGATATAATCTTTAAAGAGAATTATAAGTATGAAAGGGTTATTAAACACCTTCCCTCAACATAGTTTCTTAAAGTCCTTCATTTTCAGTCCAAAAACAAGTTATAATCTTGCAGTGATGAAAGTTGGAACTGGGTTTATGTATGGAAGACTTGAAGTGGGTTTCTCTAGAGGGACGAAGACAAAGTGTGTGTATTTAAGTAGAGATAGTGTTGTTAGCAGTGAAGGAGTTGTTGATTGTGATAAGGATAAGGAAGATGAGGATTGGAAATTGGAGTTTCTTGGGGAGCTTGATCCATTGGGTTGTCAAGCATCTAAGAAGAGGAAAAAGCAAAAAAATTCAGGATTGCTGAAAGATACTGATGGGATGGATTGGTGTTTGAGGGCGAGAAAGGTTGCCCTCAAGTCGATTGAGGCGAGGGGGTTAAGTCAGAGAATGGAAGATTTGATTAATGTAAAGAAGAAGAAAAAGAAAAGGAATAAGAAAAAGTTAGTTGGTAAGGTTAAGAAAGTTAAGGACTTTGAAGAAGATGATTTGGATTTTGATTTGGACGAAGGTGTTGAATTGGAAGATGATGAAGCTGACCTTAAAAGGATGGTAAGCATGTTAGGGGATGGCATGTTTCAAGAAAGGAAAGAGAAGACCATGGAAGAGTTTCTTCAGAGGCTATCCCAATTCTCTGGACCTTCTGATCGTAAGAAAGAGATTAACTTGAATAGAGCGATTGTGGAAGCACAGACTGCAGAGGAAGTTTTGGAAATCACTGCTGAGATGATTATGGCTGTTGGGAAGGGGTTGAGCCCTTCACCACTATCCCCATTGAATATTGCCACTGCACTTCATCGAATTGCTAAGAACATGGAGAAGGTTTCAATGATGAATAGTCGTAGGTTGGCATTTGCTCGACAGAAAGAGGTGTCGATGCTGGTAGGTATTGCTATGACAGCATTGCCTGAATGTTCAGCGCAAGGTATCTCAAATATTTCTTGGGCATTGTCTAAGATAGGAGGGGAGCTACTTTACTTGTCAGAAATGGATAGAGTTGCAGAGGTGGCCTTGACCAAGGTTGGGGAGTTCAATTCACAGAATGTTGCTAATGTCGCTGGTGCTTTTGCTTCAATGCAGCACTCTGCTCCTGATCTATTTTCAGCGTTGTCGAAAAGGGGCTCCGAGATAATTCATACTTTCCAAGAGCAGGAGCTTGCTCAGGTTTTGTGGGCTTTTGCGTCTCTCTATGAGCCAGCTGACTATTTGCTTGATGCCTTGGATACTGTTTTCAAAAATGCAAACCAACTTGAATGCTCCTTAAAGACTAAAACATCATACTCTGATGAGGAGAGAAGCAATGAAGACAGTGGAGATCTCGATGCAGAAGGACCTCTACAGTCTCCAGTGCTCAGTTTTAATAGGGATCAGCTTGGGAATATAGCTTGGTCATATGCTGTTCTTGGACAATTGGACCGAATTTTCTTTTCAAATGTGTGGAGAACTCTGAGCCATTTTGAGGAGCAAAGGCTTTCAGAGCAATATAGAGAGGATATCATGTTTGCTTCTCAGGCTCATCTTGTGAATCAATGCTTGAAGCTTGAGTACCCGCATCTTAGGTTGTCTCTTGGGGACAATCTGGAGGAGAAAATTGCACGTGCTGGAAAAACTAAGAGGTTCAATCTGAAAACAACTTCATCATTTCAGAAGGAAGTTGCTCGGCTTCTCATCAGCACTGGCCTTGATTGGGTGAGAGAATATGTTGTGGATGGGTACACTGTGGATGCTGTTGTGGTTGAAAAGAAGATTGCTTTGGAGATAGACGGACCAACTCATTTCTCCAGGAATACTGGTTGGTACCTTTGCCAAGTATACAATGATTATCCATTATTTCACACTCAACTACCTAGCTTTTATTTATTTATCCTGTTATATACTGCAGCGATGCCATTAGGACATACCATGCTGAAACGGCGGTACATTGCTGCTGCTGGTTGGAACGTGGTATCATTGTCTCACCAAGAGGTGAGTTCCTCCTAAAATCTCACCGTCCAGAAAGCATCAGTATTACATGTATTTATGATGATGGATGGCAGTATTATTATTTTTTATTTATGAACAACTGAATTCTGATAGTTTGTATCTATGGATGTGGTTGTTGATGCTTGATTGATGCAGTGGGAGGAAATAGAAGGAAGTTATGAGCAGCAAGAGTACCTGAGAGAAATCCTCAAGGAGCATATAGGTGAAGACAGTTGTAGTAGCAGCAAAGATGAATAGTCATCAAGGGAATGAAATGATGGAAAGTTTTTTTGCTAGATAAGATAAATGTAGTGCTTACTACTATTATTGATTTGTTGTATGTTTATGACAACAAACAAGCATGCATAAATAAATAAAAGCACTACCTTGGCTTCTATTTTTTTTTCTTAGTTCAGTACTTGTAGTCAATCAATCAAAGTAAGAATTCAAGAAATAAGCTGTCTTCCCAGCTGTGTTGTGCTAATATATATTATATACAAGTACTTGAAATTCTTTGGTAAGTTATGAGTGAAGAAGCATTGCATTAATATGAAAGAACAAGAAAAAGAAATTGAATGAAGGTGTTCGCTTGTGGAATGTGTTCGCTTCTTCTTCTCAAGGTATGGCTTCTACTGACAAGCAGCAAATAGGTGATAGAGATGCCGAGGAGAAAGATGAAGACAAGGGTGGATTTATTGGAAAGGTGAAGGACTTCATTAATGACATTGGTGAAAAGAATGGGGAGGGAGCTATTGGCTTTGGGAAGCCAACTGCCGATGTTCCTGCCATTTACGGCCCCTCCATCAACCTTGACAAAGCCGACACTGTTGTTGATGTGCTCATTAAAAACCCTGCCCCTCTTATCGATATCGACTACTTGATTGAGAGTGATTCAAGGAAACTTGATAAAAAAGGAAAAATCTACTAAAATTGATAAATATGGAATAAGTAATATTGATGTTCCCATCACCTTCAGGCCTAAGGACTTTGGTTCTGCACTTTGGGACATCATTACAGGAAAAGGCACCGGTCACACCATGAAAGGGCATATTAATGGGGACACTCCTTTCAGAGCTATGAAGATTCCCATCAGCAAGGAGGGTGCCACAACCATACTCAAGATGAACAAAGAAGATGGTGCCAATGATGATGAGGTATGGTAACTGTTTTTGTTTGCTAGATTCTTCATTGTTACATCAGATTTTTGATTGGCTAGATTGAAAATCCTGCTCAACATTGTCTTGCTTCTTTCTTCTCATAGCTTTTACGGTCTCGGCAGACAGTGTAGGTTAACACAGCTTGTGTCTGCAAATCGTTACTTCTCTTGCCTTGCTTGTTAATGATTTCACGATCCTTTCTCAACGTCTAGTTGTGCTGTGCCTTATTCTTGCTAATAATTGGTTGAGCAATTTGCTTTACATTGCACAGTTAGTTGCACAAGTTGTCACTATCCAACAATACAATGAGATAAATGTATGGCCACTGTGCGAGCTAAAATGGTGAGAACTGCTGCTGCTGTGGTAGCTGTGCCATTTGCAGTACTGTATCATTTTCTATGTTCTAACCGTGAACAAACAGAGATGTAAGTTTCGAGGAGTCAAGAAGAGGGCAGGCAGTGCTGAAGCAACACGGTGGGTGTGGGTGCTGGGGGAACATCAAGTCATGTCCATCACAAAATGAATTCCATTCCATTCACAAATTATTGCATACAATACAATCGTCTTTCATGAATCATGCTTGGCTAGCCTGCTAAAATGTCATTTCCTCCAGGCAAGAGCCTGCATATGGGTCAGTTCTCATTATTCGGCTGGTTGGGTTGGTCCCATTGTTGTGAAAAAAACACAGCAATTATTGATGAAAATTACAATAACAAATAAACTAGAAAAAACATAAAATTTAACATAATATACCTACATTTATAAAAGTGATGAATTTTTATATTCACTATATTAAAATATATATTCATAATAAAACTTAAATCGTTAAAAAAAAATCCCATCCAACCCCAAGAAGAATTTTTTCTATGACACCCCTTTAACTTATCATTAAAAAGAATTAGAACATCTTTTTCTATTTGAAAATCATTTTAAAAAACATGATAGAAAACATCTGAAAGCCAAAAGGGCGACCATGGATTTCACGGTGCAAGCACAGTATTCATTGTATTGACAGGGTCCAATCACCTTGGATACTGCCATGGCCGGGATCACCCCTGCTTGCCCGCCTTTTGGATTTCTAAAGATTTCCTCTACTTTTTTCTTTTTGCC
The DNA here is from genome assembly GCF_000495115.2 of Populus euphratica. Lineage (NCBI taxonomy): Eukaryota > Viridiplantae > Streptophyta > Magnoliopsida > Malpighiales > Salicaceae > Populus > Populus euphratica. Next base: position 100,527 of record NW_011500153.1, on the reverse strand, counting down.
CTAAAGAAGATCCTCCAAGATCTTTGAAACACTTGGTCTTCATATTTAGAAAATTCCTGGTGCCATGGCAATTCCAGTCACTGTAGAGAATGTAGAAGCACAACACAAGCGTCCAAGTTCAACCACTTAATTTGTCCGGCATCCCTTTGGTCCTAGCTCAACAACAACATCAATGAAGCTTCCATGGAGCTTCATTAGGTCCCCTTGCAGCATCTTTCGCAAACCTTATGTCACTCGTTTAAGGTCTGACGTTTATTATTCAATGCCAGCACTCCAAGAACTTCCCTATCTTATTGTCAAATTCTGTCCCGAATACAAACTAAATAAACACAGACAACACTGCATGTTTTTGAAGATGAAAGTTGCAGTCATCGTCGAGCAAAAGTGACCATCGAAGGGACTACTGGCCAAAAACGAGAAATGGGTTGGAATTCAATCAACATAGTTGAACCAACTTAGGTGCCCTGACAATAAGACCGCAATTTCAAGAATGTTTTGAGGTTCTTACACAGGCTATTAGGACTACGTACATGTTTCAATGGGGAGATTAAGACACCTTAATTAATGGATCCTACTAGTTAGAAGAAAATATAGATATATAATTAATCAATATTAACAAACACACTAAAAGATGTTTTATTATTTAATATTATATTTTTTTATTGAATTATCTACTCTCATCGATGACATGAATCGCTAATTTAGTAGATTAATTCGGTTGAATTAATTGAAAATTAAATTTTATAATTTATTTTGATTTTTTATACCAGATTATCTTAATTTTATGACTCGAAATACGAGTTTGACAAGTTAACTCGGATCTTTTTTTAATTTTTTTAATCATGTTTCTTTCAATCTTATTTTTTAATATTAGGTTAATTGAAAATTAGACTTTATAATTTATTTTGATTTGTTTTCAATGGGATTATCATAGTCTTATAATCAAAGACTTTATAATTTATTTTGATTTGTTTTCAACAGAGTTATCATAGTCTTATAACCCAGATCGATGACTTAACATGTTAATCTGGGTTAATCCAAATCAATTTAATATATTATTATTTTAATACTAAAAAAAATACTATTTTGAAATAATTTTTAGTCAAATAATAATTTTTAAAAGTCAATTTAATATATTGTTATTTTAATAATAAAAAAGATACTATTTTGAAATAATTTTTAGTTAAATAATAATTTTTACGGGTCATTATTTTTAGATTACTAAAGTCAATTGGGCCTCTTTAAATTAACTACGAATAATTATAATTTAAATTTTTTTATTTAAAAAAGTATTAGTAATATTTAAATATCCTTTTTAATATTAAATAAAAAATTAGCTTGACGTGGGGCAATAATGTGCAGTGTTTTTTTTTTTATTATTATTTGATGTTTATGATAAACAGTGGTTTTGCTCTTGATTAGCTGAAGAGAAGCAAATGGAAGCCGTGGGCTAAACCGCGGAGTGGTGGGGTGGGAGCTTGGAAAGCCAATTCTAAAATCACGGAAATAAGGCAAGTTGGTATGGAAGTGATGTGATGCGATGCATCAGGCAAGTTGGTATGGAAGTGATGTGATGCATTGAATCAAGGAAGGCTGATTTTTCAAGTACGGATTTCCACGTGGCATCTTCCCATTTTTTGACACCTAATATACTTCACCATCTCTTTTGGTCCACTCGACTTCTGCTAAAGCATTGTAAAGCTAGCCCTCCATCTTTGAAAAACCCTAGCTAGGGCTCCAGTATTCATTCACGTTATTAAACCTGGTAATCCTACTTTGCCTTGGAAAATTAATTAGCTCTAGTCCTGATATGATAACTACTTTGACTCTCCGACCAAAAGACTTAAAACACTTAAACCTAACTCCTAGAGTTATTAAAGTAATTTTACAGGGGGTATTTTTATTATTTTTAAATTCATCAGAGATAAATATTTTTTATATATATTTTAATTATATAGTAAAATAATTAAAATTTCATTAGAAATAAAAAAATTTAAACCTAGCTCCAAGAGATGTTTTTGTACTTTCATAATGATTTGTTCATTAATATAATATCAATTCAGAAACAATTTGATATTTTATCAAATATAAAAAATATTTCATAATTAAAATACAAGGTGAAATGACTAAAATGCTATTAAAATTTAAAAAATAAATATAAGGTCAAAGGGTTTTTTAAAAAAATAAATATAAGGTCAAAGGGTTTTTTTGATCTTTGCATAATAATTTTTAAATAAAATTACAACATCAAATTAGATTATAGGTAATTTTATATTTAATTGACTAAATAAAAAAATAATTGTACGTGTAAGTTACATGTGGTGTGTGGGAGGCCCACATAAACTTTAAAAATACCATTATTTCGTGTTTATAGAAGTGTCTTGATCTCTTTTTAATGGTGCGACACGTGTCTTAGATGATCTAGTTTGTTCTTAATGAGCTTTTTTTAAAAATCTCTCATCTCCTAAAAATTATAATTTGGTTTTCTGTGTTTTTGGTATTTTAACTTTAATTTGTATTTTTTTTATTTTTAATTTTTGATCTTGCTCATTTGATAAAAAAATTGTTTGTTTTCTATTTCATATTTGATTAGTAAAAAATTATATACAATTAAAATACTCTTTAAATAAAAAAAAATAAACCAAAGGTGAAGGTGACTTTTTGATCCTTGCATAATGATTTTTTTTATTTTTTTAATTACAACATGAGATTAGAGGCAATTTTATATTTAATTAAATAGCAAAAAAAATAAAGTGAACATATACAATACTTGGAGACATGTGGGAAGTGTACATGTATTTTGAGACGCGTGCAATGCCTCTCAACCTAAAAAAACACTCTTTTATTTTATTTTTTGAAGTGTCATTATATTTTTTTTATGATTTTTTTCAACTATGTATTTTAAACCTTATAACTCAAATTCTGATTTAAAAAATTAATGAAAGTTTGACATGATATCCTCTAAATTATAGATTTATTATATTAATTTAAGTTAATCAAGATTTTTTATGTTACTTTTTATTTCATTTCGCTTAACTATATTTAACCAGCTGTGAATTTATTTACTATTTCTTTTCTTTCATCTAATTGAATTAAAGTCATATTATTGATTCCAGCCGGTCCACGCATAAACTCTGGGCCCCCAGGCGAAACGGGATCAATGTACTGTGTTATTATTGAAATAATGTATACCAGTAATGATAAAAAAAAAAAAAAAATAATAATCTTAATTAGGAGAGGGCTGTGGTTTGAACAAATCTAAGGTTAAGATTTTGATTGATGTGAGATGAACACGTGTCATGCTTGGAACCAAGAAGGAGGCCCCTTAGAGATGCAATGGCAGGCAATGACGTGACATCAACATGGAATGGGCTGCTCCTTGAGGCTTGAAGTCGTTATGAGTCGAGTAAGCTGATCGGGATATTTTTAATTATAAATTAAAAAATATATAATAAAGCTGAAATTTTATTTTATTTGAATTATAGTTTTGTAAATATAAAGTTAATTAATATACACTACATAATCTTAGTAAGAAATAAACTGTTTTATTTTAAAAAAGAACCAAAGCCTCACCCAATTCTAATGGAAACGAGAAGAAATATATGTATATATATATATATAAAAAAAAAGAGGGATGCCCAGCTTGGGTGTGAAAGAGGCGTGTCTTCCAGGGAGGAAGAGCGTCATAACTTACTAGAGAAGAGGGCAGGGGAGGTGAACCTTGGGAAACACACGGCCTTCCTTTTCCAAAACCAGCGACTTGCAATGTCAGCAAAACCCCACTTGTCCTGGTAAATTCACTGTACTTCTGGTGGCGTTACAAATACAGCGCAAGCAGCCAAAAAACCTTCACAAAGTTTCATGCTTTCTCCCAAAACAGGCACACTTCCCCATCTCTTCCATCCCCCCTCCTGAATTGAGGAGGAAGAGATCTCTATCCTTCCTGCCATCTTTCTTAGCAATAAGACAACGTGCACCGTTAAAGAAAGGAGGAGAGTGTGAGACGCAAAAGGTGTTTGATTGTGCTCTCTATCTCTCTCTCGCTCTCTGTCTTGCTGTCTTGCTTGGAAATCCTCTCATTACTCTTCCCACCAACACTTCCACCGCCACCGTCAGAAGCCACGGCATCGCAGGTTCCTATCTCGCCTGCCCTTCTCTTTTGCTTCCATCTTTCTTAAGTTTCATCACAGGTTTCTTTTCTTTTTGTACTGTGTTGAAAACTCATCATCTGCTAGCTTTGATAGAGTTTCTTGAATCTACTTCAAAAATCGATCTTTATGGTAACCCAAGTCTCTTTTTTCTTCTAATTTTAATGCTCTCTAAGCTTTATATGTTTAACATAAATCATGTTTCTTAAATCCTGTTAGCCTTTAAACATGTAATCTTGTAGAGAGGAGGAGGAGGAGACGAGGTCTGTGCAGGAGATATACTGCATCTTTCTTAAATTTTCCATCTTTTTGGATTGATGTGTATGTTGGCTTCTTGTTTAATAGAAAGATGATAAATTTACTGAAACTGATTGAATCTTTTATCACTTTTACTTGGAATCCAGTTGGGTTAATGGGGACGACGTTGCTTGGTACGAATTTCAAGGCAGCTGATCAGTTCTCCAGTAGCCGGCAGACAGACAAGCTGTTCATGCATGTAGAGAAGAGAGCTTAAATGAGTTTTTGTCAGATAGGTTCTGTAGATTGGTTGAATCTGGTACACACATCTCTAGCAATCAAAGCACCAGCTATCCACATTTAGATCCAAGAGGCGTTAGAGGTTTTTGGGATGTTTGATTTGTGAGTTATCTTCAAGGACCTGCAGGACGTTGGTGACTTCACAAGTGACAAGCTTGGCTGATTCACAGAGTTGTTGCTCATTGGTAGACTCAGCTTTTTTTGTTTGTTGCTGCATCTAGTCTTTTAACTACATTCTGTAATTGGGATCCAAGTTAACCACGGAGAGTGATTCTTCTGGTTTGGAAAGAAGGGATTGTCCATTGATACACTGCAAGGTCTCCGGCATTGTGAAATTAATTCTGTAGTTGAAAGTAATTGATCTTATCCGGGGTGTTGGGAATTTTGGGAACAAGAAGGATTTAAATGAGTTTCGAACATTCTGAACCAGAAACAACTTTGCCAAGAGGCATAATCAATCTGCAAGATCATTCAAGCAGCGTTATGGATGTGAGAGCAAGAAAGATCACTGCTGATAATCATCATGCCCCTCCTAATACAAGTGCAGAGAAAAAGAAAATTGAGTATAACCAATCACTCTCACAAGGGAGCACCAGAAGGTTGTTGACTACAAGCCATTTCAGCTTGGCATCATTGATTTTGCTCATGTGTGTTACAGCATCTTTGTTGATTCTTCCTTTGATACTAGCGCCGTTGCCTCCGCCACCTTTCATGTTACTTCTGCTACCAATAGGTATCTTGGTATTGCTCATAGTCTTGGCTTTTATGTCTTCTAATGCAAGGGATATAACTTTTGCATGCGTGTAAATGGTGTTTCAAGAAAACTTGTGCACCTGTGTCTGTTAACACAACTTTTGTAACTCTCTGAAAATGTTAATAAGAAAAGATACAGGTTCTTTTATCTCTTAGTCATAAAAACTGATGTGGCCTTGTTCATCGTTCACTAGATTTGCAGGAGATCTTATGCATAAAGCACAGAAATGGAGTTATTATATATAAGCAGGGATATGCTGCTATTGTTGCCATAGATCAAATATTTGGAATTCTCCTCTTCTCTCGTTGTTGCCTGTACTTCGCCATTAGCTATGTCAGTGATGAATTACAAGCCACGAGGAACTGGATTAAAAAAGATATAAATTGGAGGCTCCATCTCTTGGTATTTTGAGAGATTGATTTCCAATGCCTGGAGAGCTATGGTACAAGGGATCTCCATATGACCTTACTAGTTTCTAGTTGAAATTTATAATTTTCTTTCTTAAAAGTTGTGTTGCTGCTGTTTAGAATGCGAATATTCCCAGCCATGATGGTTTTGTTGAAATAGAAACAAACTTCCAAATCAAATCCATATCTAGGAAGTGTTTAAATAAATTAATGCGTTGATAGCAGCACTTTCTTTTTTTTATACATGGCATCGTGTAAAGTTCAATGCATTAACCAAGAATTTGAAAGGAACATGATGGTGGACATGACTCGGTATCCAGTGTATTTAATTGGATAAAGACTACGAACCATGATTTGGTCCCTAGCACTGTTTGACCATATAGCTTGGTTTAAATAATATGATTGATTCAACCTCAAATGGTAGCAAACCCTTTTCACTGGGGCAGATGTGTAATCGTGTTTTAAACTGTTTTTGATGCTTTTTTATATGGCCATTTGCTTAAAATATGAGACGAACACCCTAAAAAGAAGGAAAACATTACATACACCATACCCACCCATCCCATCATCCCCGAGAATAATTTCACAGATGAGATCCACGACCATTCCATGATTCATCACAGATTCAGTGGCTGCTGGTCAAATGCAATGTGAAACATCATTGTTTTACCACCCTCCTTGGTGGGTTTCACTCGCATACCCACCTTCGAATGATGCCCATATTTGCAAGTTGCAAGTCCAAACACCAGGCAAGCCATCACGTCATGAACAGGAAGCAGTCAACACGATCTCAATATACAAACAGTACGACAGCATTTATTCTTTCCTTCCTTGGAAACTTTTCAATCCAACCACAAAAGAAAGAAATGGGAGGAAGAAAGAAGGGATCCTGCTTACTGACCAAATTAAAAATGAACTAAGAAAGAGCAAACAAAATATATTTATATAAAGATTATGTTAGCTAATATACATTTCATTATGCATATAACACCCTTTGTGACATAGTTGCTCTCTGTCTTGCTCATTATAGTTAAACATGCACATGATCAATATAATGGTATGATAATTCCAGAGAGAACTAGTACTTTTGCCGGCCACATTATGGACGGAAAATTAACAACCTTAAAAGCTCCGTCACCCTAACCACAGTTGAAATATTTATTGTCTATGACATCTATGAGATATGGTGGGGAAATCACTGGTCAAAATCCACAACACAAGATATTCTAGGGCATCCTGCGGGGATGAACCAGAAATTGAGGAAGGTAACGCTCCAAAACAGCCAAGAGCTCTTTCCCTTGGCTCACATCTTCTGAGGACCCACCCCCAAGTCTTCTCACAGCTTCAACAAGCAGCCCCCTTTGTCTTTGTGAAAATAAACGACCACCAGTTGCTGCACACTCCCTGTACAATGGCAGATAAGCAACTGCCACTCTTAAAGGGCCTGGCAGATGCCTTAGGGATATAGGTGATCTACCCCAATTCAAAATCATAACGAGATTCATGTAATGTTCTTGTCCTTGCTTTAATCCATCCAAGAAAGCTGCCTCTGACCAGTTCTCTCGAAGAAAAGCCTTGAGCTCAGGGGCAACAGACTCATCATCAGAGCGAGCAATGCTGTCTGCAACAGCGTAAGTAGCAGTAGGATCACCCAAGAAATCAGAATGCAAAAGAAATGCCACACCATCAAGCGACCCACCACTTCGCTCCCCAGCAGCCTTGAGAATTTCTATACTGAGGGCAGCAAGAACATGCTGAGGAACGTGAGGGAGGAGATACCCAGCAACATCAATTTGACTACTGGAAGTTGCAGCTGTGAGAGCAAGGCAGAGTTCCATGTCACGACAACCCCTTTTCACAAACCACTGAACAACCTGCATGCAACCCCTTTCAGCTGCTCTCATCAAAGGACCCAAGAAGGCTATAGCATTGCCCTCTTCCACAAGACATTCCATTGTACCAATTTTGCAATAGTGAGAAGCAAAACCTAGGGCCAAGTCAACATCAACATCCAAGCTGTTCCTATGGGCAATCTAAAAGATTGATCCCATATTTGACAAGCAATAAATTCAAACAAAAATGTCAGATACAAATACTTAGATTGATGAAAAATTCTCTATCTCACACATGCACTCATGGAAATAGATATTGCAGCTGCGCTTTAGAAGGGGAAAAAAATTGTTCTACAGTGTGGTCCGAGGAAAAAAGACAAGCCAAATGCATCAAAACATACCCAAAAAAATCACGAGCACATCTTTCACCAACACAATAGGTGATGAAATCTGCAATTTTTGCTTATACTAAAAACGCTTCACTGCAGCATTTATTTCCTTCTTTACAACCATATATGAAAACTATTTGTGATTTGCACAACCAAAGCCATACTCATTTATGAGTAACATAGAAATAGAAGAAAGAAAGAAACTCACCCTAAAAAAACACCTAAGGAATAGGTATGATCATTAATAAGATTCTGATTGTCTCTCTTGCTCTCTTAATAAAATAGCAAGATTCATCTTCCAAGGAAAACAAAAACTTTGACCTTCCAAAACACTCAAAGGAACATAAGAAAAAGGCGTGTGTGTGTGATTAATGTTACCTGCAACAAAATGCGCACAAGTTCTGTACTTCCAAAACGAGAGGCTTCAAGGAAACACTGGTTGACATTGTCTGCACCCCCTTCAACCAACATGCCAAGCAACCCTTGGATTGCAGTTGCTGATATCCCAGATGACCAGCCAGGATTGAATGAACTGGAAAATAGAGTAAGAGGAAAACAGGCTGCATCAAAGGCCTCAGTGAAATCCTTCCCAGTGAGTTGATTGCCAGCAAGATCAAGAAATGTCTTGAATGCAGACAATTGGAGTTGAACCTCAGCAATTGAGCTTTGAATCACTCGGTCTCTATTTACCTGGCAGCGGGAATGGAAGCCAATACATTTCAAAGCCCACTCAGTAAACTTTTGAACCTTGGCACTGGCTTCTGCCTTCAAGACCTCATCCCCATTGCACTCCTGAAGTCGCTCCTTCAATCTGAAGATGAGAAAGGAAAACAAAGAATGCACATGAAGAGGATGCGGGGAAAAAAAATAGCTTTCACCATGCACGCTAGCATATAAAAATGTTGTGGCTGAAGTCCTGGTTTCTCTTTTTTCAATGAATGCAAAAGAGGAGATGGAATTTTTCGTTGTGTGCATACATTTGCTATTGCTAATTTATAAGGAAAGATAATTATACTATATTGTACCAGAAAGTAAGCACACAGAGTAGCACCTACCCCCTGAAATCTAAAGATACACGCTTACTCACTTCAAGAAGGCCTACACAAAGATATCTCCAGAGACTTTACCATTTATAAAACAGAAATGAAAATCACATCAGAATCCAGCCATTTATGTCTGTGCCTGTCCACTTGGACAGCCAGAAAGCAAACAAATCATATTTCACTAATTGTAAATCCATAGCACAAGATGTAATAAAAACAAGGAATGCATCTTCATTTATTTCAGCTCACAAGTCACGCCTAATCATGCATAGCAAAAATACCGTGTGCATTACAATCATATTAAATACAGTGAATAATTCATAAAAATTTCACAGTTCTTCTATAATGGAGCATATTTTGGTCACTAAACCTAAATAAGAAAATAGTTGAAGGCATTCTCAGATGGCTGGATGAAAACTTGCTCCCTCTGAAAGTGTTTTATACTCCTTGAAAGGAGACATTGTCAGAAGCATTAAACTACTAATTAGTATTCACTTTCTAATTTGATCTCTGGTTATTTTTGAACCACAAGTGTGTCAAGAAATTTAACCGATAAAATTTAATCTCTGGTTATTTTTGTACATCAAGAACTTCCCCAGTGAATTAGGCAATCCCACAGAACCAGAGTGCAGTTCCACAACAAGGAGCTGGATGAGATCTACAATTTCTTTCCTCAATGTTCAACCAGCAGGTTGTTGAGATTTTCATTTTGCGATTTTACTATGAGAGTGTATAGGGCATTAAAATAAAACTATATGAAGATACAAAGTAAATTTCCCCTTCACGTGTAGAATCAAAATTGTTTTAACCTCCCAACATTTTATTTAATGCATTTACCGATCAAAGGGTAGATTAACAGTTACCAGATCAAATCTAATATATCAAGGACCAAACTATGTTGGAGGTGGGGAGGGTCAAGGGACAGAGAAATAAAGAAGAATAGACCAAACGTAAATATAAAAGCTACTGACTGCAAAACAAAACCTAAATCAACTTCTTATATATTACAGATTCATTGAGAACAGCGGATTAAGGTATAACTTCCCATGTCAATGCACAAAACATTAAATGATCCTTCATCACCAAGAAGAAATACCTCAGGATATGCAAATGTAGAAAGGATTTTGAGTGCCCAAAGGATTATAAATGGGAATATAAGATTCACCAGTGTACACTAGAATGAAATGCAAATCCAACCTAGCATAAGGCAGTAAGAGCAATCACAAAATAACCCCCTAATGCAGTAAGCAAATAGCGTACCATAATGCATGGATGGCAGCAACCTGGAATAGAGAATACAAGTTTTGAAAAACAGCTTCCAGCACTAAATATATGATGCATATAAGTACAGGTGTGCCCAAAAATATACAGGTGTTCTTCATACATACATATGCATGCATATAAATAGGATGTCAAACACATGTCTTTACTCATACACGCCCATACAAACACACAACATAAATTCTATCCAAACATATGGACAAGTAAACACCGATTGTTCCATAAACTAGAAAAAACAGCCAGACTTTTTTTTTTCATTTTTTCCTCATTATACCTTTGGGCCATTACATTGACTGTGTCTTCAAGATGCATTGTTTGGCTCTGGCAGGCAGAAACACATGAAGCAAGAAAAGAAGTTCTGAGAGCAGCTCTAGTGAAGTCATAAGCGCCATTAGCTATAATCTTCTTAATCAGTCCAGTTATCCCATCAAGTTCTTGCTGTGTGCTCAAAAACCATATAGAGTCCAGCGTGATGCACAAGGCATCATTAAGGGTTTGTGCATCAGCCAGCAATATCAAGCTCTCAGCAGGCTCCCAGTCATGGCAACTCACTGCGCTTTGAAACATCCGACCCAGCTCAATCCTATCTTGCCTGCTGAGTTTCTTCTCCTGTCCAAAATTCTCCTTATTGCCAATCTCAGACTTCATCGCAACCACCCGTGGCTTGAGTTTTTTCGTACTACAACTACAAACACCAGAAATTCTTGACTCTTTACTTATAAGGGGTGCTTCTCTTGAAATTACAACATTACTTCCCTCCCCCATTTCTGATGAGAAACATTGAATCTCACTCTTTGGACTTACAATTTCATTCTCTTCAGTCTCCATTTCCACACTAAATGACTGTTCTCGGCAGAACTCATCCTCCAGATGCACATCAGTGCCCTCAACAAATGTTATCTCCTTTTCCATACTTTACCACTATACAACCACCACCTTGACACGCCGGAATAAAGGAAAAAAAGAAAACCTCAATCAAGCAAACACTCAATACTCCCTAACAACACGATCATATATGTTTCAAGTAAGAAAAGTACAGAAGAACCCAGTAAAAAATGCAGTGAATTCCCCTTCTTTAAAATCCCAGTTCCATCAAAACAAATGACAGGTTCCAGAAAACTATAATCTCAATTCTCCTCCTCCTCCTTTCATTCGATTCTCTTCTCTAAACAGCTCCATTCAACCAAACTAACGAGCAGAGATTCAGTAATTTTTGAATTTTTGCTGGGCCTCCTTGAACAAATTGAATCTAATAATTGAAGTACCAAAACGACCAAAAGAAGCACACCCACTAATTATATAACTTCAGAGGGGGTCCAAACAGTTTCCATAACTAGAGAAAAAATAAAAGCCCTAAAGAGCAGAAACCCCTCCTCCTTCATCAATCAGTATCATCAAAGATCCACAACCAGACCCTAAAACACAAAACCCATTTGCATCAATAAGCAACTAGCAACAATAAAATTAATATCTTTCTGCTAAACAACAATTAAAAGCTCAAAAAAATTGAGAAAGCATAGGAAGTATAAAGGATATGAAGTAAAACCGCGTAAATAAAATAAATTAAAATAAAGAGAGATTGTGCAGATACCAAACCTGAGTTCTAAATGGAGAAATTTTCAAGTTCTCTGTTAGAGAGAAAGGGAGAGAAAGAGAAGGGTGAAACTCCCTCTGCCTCTGCTAATTTTAATTACTGGGGTGGTGGGGGAGAATTTTTATTATTATTTTTTACACCAGACCAGAAACTACGAAAACAAAAAAAGCTTTGTCTTTGTTTCTCGATTAATTTATTTTAATAATAGTAATTTAATTTTGAAGAAGGGATGTGATTATTTATTTAAATGAAAGAGTGGGTGATTGAGTGAGAGAGAGTGTGTGCAAGGGCAGCGATGAAGATCAAAGTTACTATCGGTTCCGGCTCATAACCCGGTTAATAAATTAATTTTAAAAAATCAAGTCAAATCTAAATACAAAATAGATTAACTAGATTATGGATTGTTTGATCTGCCAAGCTAATCAATTTTCACCTGTTCATCGTAGATTTTGAGTCAAAATATGTTTTGAGTTTATTTAATAATATAGCTGTAATTATTTTTTAAAATGTTTTTTTTGTTGTTTGAAGTTGTTTTGAGATGATATTTTTTATTCTTTTAATATTAATCAATCAAAATAATTTTAAAATAAAAAATTAAGATTATATAAAAATATTTAATTGGGGGAGAACAGAGTTTAATAATACTGATTAAAAAAGTGAGCGTGGGTGGTGAGTGATGGAGAGATTAATTAGAGTAAAAGGAATATAGAAAAATGTTTAGTATTTTAGAATTAAGGAGGACGGGACGGAGGGGCTCATGAAAGCGGACTGTCTGTCCACCACAAAGGAGGAAAAAGGTGGAGGTGTGGGGTCCATGTTGACGACACCTCCTCACTACAATCATTACACCTTTGCATATTCCTTTTTCTTCCCCCCCCCCCCCCCCCCCCCCCCCTCTCTCTCTCTCTGACGGCGAGTTAATCAATACTGAGAGACCACCCAGCGAGCCGAGCCCGGCCCGGCTTGCTGGTTAACGTAGAACATGGTAGATTCGGAACTGGAATTAAATTAAATTAAAAAATAAAAATAAAAAAGTTAGGTGAGACTCAGATAATCTAATAAGTTGATCTGAAAAGAATCAATCAAAAATATAATTATAATTTATTGATTTTTTTAATAAAATGATGTTGCTTAAATTTAAAAAATTAACCTAAATAACCCAATAATATAACAAAAACCTGAATTTGGAGTTGAATACTCAATCGGATATAAAAAGTATGTTATTTTATTTTATATTTAAAAAGTATTTTTAAGAATTTTTTTATTTTTTATTATTTTAATATGTTAATATAAAAATAAATTTAAATGAATAAAAATAATTATTTAAATATATTTTAAAATAAAAAAATAATTAAAGAAACAACCTCACAGTGTCAAATATTAACCATAACTCCAAGCGACGGATCTCCTTCTTTTTTCTATTATCCTCTCTTTTACCTTTTGATATTGCTAGTGACTTTCCTTGCGAGTTGCTCCTTGGGCTTATGCAATATCATCGATAATCTTTCAATTTCATTTTCGTTGTTATCTTTTTTTATTCTAATTTTTCACCTTTTAGCCTAGTTTGTTTGTTTTTTCAGTTTAATTCATTTTTAAAAAATGATTTTAAAAATATTTTTTATAGTTTTGATATACTGATTTTAAAAATAAAAAAATAAAACTAAAAAATCTTTCTAATATGTTTTTAATTAAAAAATAAATTGCAATAGCAAACATTGGCTCTCTCCTTTTCACAAATGAAAATTGATTCACCCAAGAACAAAATAAAAGAAAATGGAAAAAAGGTTGTGTTCGTGAGATTTTTCTTTTGAATCTTTTCTTCACTTGGAGTGCTAGAAATACATTGGGTTGTTTCTGTAGGTAAACTTAAATTAAATATATTATCTTACGATGAAGTGATTTGTTTGTAATGAATTTTGTTTTATTTTCAAATTAGAATCAATTCAATTACTAATTTCTTTTTTATTTTCTTTTTTAAACCAAGAATGAATAAAATTTAGTTATCAATATTTATAGACCAAGCTTATAGTATATTTGAGTTACTTACTTGTTAAAGTTGTTGGAAAGGTTTAGATGCGGAGTTCAAAATAAATTAAAAACTCTTTGACGTGGCAATTAAAACAATTTAATATTAAATATTTGCTGGCATTATAATAAGAGTTTCTTAAAAAATATTTTTTAATTAAAAGTATATTAAAATTTTATATATATATATATATATTTAATATCAACATACTAAAATCATTAAAAAAATATCTAAAAACATCAGCTTATTTTTTTTCAAATAAAAAACACTTTGTTATAAACCAAAACCAACCAAACACTCCCTCAATATTTCATTTGTTTAAGTGGTAGCATTTGCATTTCTTGAAAATACACTATATATATATATATATATATATATATATATATATAAAAAGAAAATGTGAAACTACATATATATATATATATATAAAAAAAAGAAAATGTGAAACTACGCAACAAATCAAGCAACTGTAGTTATAAACAAGAGGAAAATTAGAAAGACCAACTGATTTGATCTACCCCATATCTTCTGCTAAATTTTAAATGTTGATAAGATTTTTTATTAAGATTATTATGTTGTACCCAAATTTTATAAAGAGTAACCTTGTATATATAACATTCATGTGAGAAAAATACATTCTTTACTTTACTGTTTTCTTTAAATTTACATGATATTAGAGCTATAAAAAGACTAGCGTCTCATCATCTCATCATGTCGATAATAATTCCAATCTCTAATATTATTTCACTCAAGTTGACTTATGATAATTATCCTCTTTGAAAGACACAATTATTGCATTATTTTCGTGGACAAGACCTATATGGCTATCTTGATGGTACACTTATTCTTCTTCCTTAGATGATTGATATTCAATATCCTGATACAGGTACACTGACCTAAATTCCAAATCATGTGCATTTTCAATGGTTGCGATAGGACAGTTTAATCCTTAGCACTTTCATATATTCTATGATCGCGGGTGTTTTAGCTCAAATAGTCTTTTATACCACCTTCTATCAAGTTTCGCAAGCACTTAAAACAAACTTCTCTTTATAATCTTAGACTCGTACCATCCACGTTCGAACTCAGCTTGTCAATACAGAGAAGGGCAGTCAATCTGCCAATGCTTATTTCCTATTGATTAAAAGATTAGTTGATGAACTTGCTATGGCTGACCAACCTCTTAAATATGATGGCATTATTTTCTATGTTCTTGCTGGGTTAGGACATGAATATGATAGCTTTATCTCATTTATCTATGCCCGTAAAGATCCTATCACACTTGAAAAGTTATACTCTTTTTTAATTGTTACAGAATCTAGTTTAACTTGTCATCATCTATTTACTCATGTGCCTCTTGCTGAAGCAAATATTGCTCAGAGACAACCACTACCATCCAGCAATAGGAGTAGAAGTGGTTCTTGGAGTAGAGGCTGCCATAACAACTATTGTGGAAGGGGTGCTTTCTCTTACAATAAAAGTGGCACATATAATTCTTTTATTATTGTGTGTCGAGTTTGCAGAAAATATAGTCATTCTACTTGTGATACGATCAAAAGATTATTGTCTTCTTCCAAGTTCAGGAGTGTCAAAGTAATAAATAATCCGGCAAGACAAGGGTCGAACCACAGGGAGGTTAATTGTACAAATTATAAATAACAATAATA
>NW_011500153.1:54030-83656 GCF_000495115.2 Populus euphratica | reverse complement strand
CTTAAATTCATCAATCAATCCTTTTATTTATGTGATAAGCCTGCATTAAAATGAACATTTATCATAAATTAAAGGTATCTTATATTATTAGATATATTATTATAAAATATGCTTTAGTTAAGGAGTTATTAATACTTCAAGTGCAAAATGATGATATAAAACCTTGATAAAAATACACTTTTAAATATCAATCAAGTTGGAAGTGCTACCATCGTTTTGATCTCACCTATTAACATTATCCTTCTCCTCCAAATAAACAAGCTTTTATTATAGCAAACAATAACGGCTAGGAGAATGACTGATATACAGACAAAGGTGTTACTCACCATATCACTCATGATATGGATAATCCGAACTTAAAGAGTGATGACTATACTAGTACAAATCAACTTTAAATTGGCAATGGTCAAGATCTGCATATCTCTAAAATTGGCAATTCTTCTCTTTATACATTTTCTCATTTCTGTGTATTGAATCAAGTTCTTTTAATCCTTTAAATTTAGAAAAACTTACTTTCAAGTTCTTTTAATCCTTTAAATTCAGAAAAACTTACTATCTGTCCAAAAATTCTGTACTGATAATAATGTTTATTTCGAGTTTCATGATCAATATTTTCTTGTGAAGGATTACTTGGGGACCCTCCTTCATTGAGGCCATATCAGTAATGGGTTATACCATTTCTTAACAAAAAATGTTCCTCCTCAAGCCTTTTTAAGTGTTCGCATTTCACTTGATCAGTGGCACCGTCACCTTGATCATGCTGCTTCTCAAATTGTTCAACGTGTTTTGTCCTTAAATAAACT
This sequence comes from Populus euphratica, assembly GCF_000495115.2. Classification (NCBI taxonomy): domain Eukaryota; kingdom Viridiplantae; phylum Streptophyta; class Magnoliopsida; order Malpighiales; family Salicaceae; genus Populus; species Populus euphratica. Next base: position 82,853 of record NW_011500153.1, on the reverse strand, counting down.
GCCAATTGATAAAATAAAAAGGCATTTTATGTGTCCTAATTGCCAATTAGCAAAGAGTCATGCTTTGCCTTTTACTAATTCAACTTGTGTTTCAAAATCTCCATTAGACTTAATTTTTACCGATGTCTGGGGTCCAACATTTGTAACCCCAACTATGAGTGTTCGATACCATGTTAGATTTCTAGATAATTATTCTAAATTCTTATGGTTAGTTCCTATTAAATTCAAATCTGATGTTGAGCGTGTTTTTCTTCAATTTCAATATTATATGGAAAAAAATTTAGTAGTAAAATAAAGGTCATATAATCATATTAGGTGATGAATACCATAGACTTCATAATTATTTTCAAGCAAATGGCATAGCTCATCATATTACATGCCCTTATACTCATCAACAAATCGCTTTAATTGAACGAAGACATAGAAAAATTGTTGAAATAGGCCCTAGTTTATTAGCACACTCAAATTTACCTCTATTTTATTAAGAAAATGCCTTTATATTTGCAACCTTTTTAATTAATCACCTTTCAACACTTATCCTCAATAATTTGTCACCTTATGAAATGCTATATAACTAGATCCTAATTTTTTCTTTTTTATGTGTATTCGGATATGCATGTTGGCCTAATCTTAGACCATATAATAAATATAAATTGGATTTTAAAAGCAAATCTTGTATTTTCATTGGCTATAATGTTAATCATCATGGATACAAGTGCCTTGATTTATCAACTAGTTATGTTTATGTGTCCCATCATATAATATTTGATGAAAATATGTTCCCTTACTAGAAAAATGTTTCCTCTATACTATCCTCAAAATCCAGCTCATCTATATATATTACCTTGTTTTTTCATCTTTCAGTACTACTACCTGCCAGATTTAATGATATGCAAACTCAAAGTATATCATCCGTAACTAATGATTTTATTCCTTTAGTGTCTCACTCTATAGGAACAAACAAAGAACCACTTGTTTGGCATACTACTTCTATCTCATAACTAGACATAATTGCTGTTAACCAGCCCATTTCTTCTAGTATATCAGAGACACCTCTTTAAGCCACCTTAAATCCTACAGTAATGCAAGGCAGTACCAGCACCCATGTCATGATTACCAGATCAAGAAATAATATTTTTAAACCAAAAACTAACTCTGATGATTTTGAGCAGTATCCTCTACTAAAACATTACTTACCTCTCTTCACTCTTCTAATAAAAAACCAATATGTTATAGTGATGCAGTCAAGTCACCACAATGGTGAACATCATTGAATGCAGAGTTTAATGCTCTTCTACATAATGGGACTTAGTCATTAATTACTCCTCCTTTTAAAGCCAATATCGTTGGCTACCATTAGATATACAAAAAAAATTAAAAAAAATATTGATTGCTCCATAAAGAGGTTTAAGGCCAGGTTAGTTGCCAAGGGCTTTCATCAATAAGAAGGAATTGATTTTAATGAAACATTCAATCCTATTGTCAAGCATGCACAATTCAAATAGTCTTGTCCTTGACTATTTTTATAACTGGCAGATTAAACAAATTGCTATCCAAAATGCATTTTTACAAGGTGAATTGAAAGAGGAAGTTTATATGGCCCAAACTCAAGGCTATATCCATCCTTAATATCCTAACCATTTTTGCAGATTACATAAGTCAATTTACGACTTCAAACAAGCTCCAAGAGCTTGGTTCTCTCGTTTAACAAATAAAGTATGGGCAATTAGATTTCTTGCTAGCAAGGCAGACCCTTCTTTATTTATTTGGCACAAGAATGTTTTGGTTGTGATTCTTATTTATGTTGATGATGTTACCATTACAAGCAATTCTAGTACTATTATCCATCATATACTTCAAGACTTACATTTAGATTTTGTTGTTAAAAAGTTTGGTGATCTTAACTACTTTTTTGAAGTGGAGGTCTTGCACTCAACTGATGGTATGTATCTTACTTAAAGAAAGTATGTGGTTGAACTCATAAACCGCACTCATATGGCATAAGCAAAACCATGTACAAGTCCTATATCAACTACCTTTCACCTATTTGCAACCAAAAAAGCTAAGTTTTTAGACCCTTCTCTTTAGAAACAGGTTATTGGTAAGCTGCAATATTTGGCATTTACTTAATTTGATCTTTTATTCTCAATTCACAAAGTAAGAAAGTTCATGCATAACCCGTTAAAGCCATACTGGCAAGCAGTAAAAAAAAAAAACTATTTTATCTTAAACATTCCATATCAATGAGACTATTTCTTAGTCGGTCTTTTAACTCTACAATTCAAGCTTTTTCAAATTTTGATTGGGTAGGTGATCGTGATGATCGACGGTTAATAAGTGTTTATTGTGTTATCATAGGCAACAAGCTTATCTCATGGCGCTGCAAGTAATAATTTACAGTTGCTCGTAAAAGCATAAAAGCTGAATATAAGTCTTTTGCAGACATTGCTTCAAAACTCCAATGGTTGCAATTAATTTTATTTGAAATTGGCTTAAAAATTCCAACCCCCTAGTGTTATGGTGTGATAATATTGTAGCCACATACTTGACTACTTGACTGCTAATTCTATGCTTCATTCTCGTACTAAATATATCAAAATTGATTTTCATTAAATGCATGATCAAGTTTAAAGAAAGCAACTTATAGTTTATTTCATTTGTACTAAAGATCAACTGGTTGATTCATTAACAAAAATAGTGTCTCCATACAAGTTTTGAAATACTTTGGCCAATTTGAATGTTCGAGCTCCTCCCTTTAGATTGAGGGGATGTGTAGAGAAAAATATGGAACTGCTCAGCAAACCAAGCAATTGTAGCTATCAATAAGAGGAAAATCTGGAGAAAGATTAGGAAGACCAACTGATCTAATCTACCCCATGTCTTTTGCTAAATTTCAAATGTTGATAAGATTTTTTGTTAAGATTATTATACTATACCCAAACTTTATAAAGAGTAACCTTGTATCAATAACATTCATGTGATAAAAATACATTCTCTACTTCACTGTTTTCTTTAAGTTTACAAGTTATTACATGCTAAAAAAATCTAAAACTTGGGTTGTATTATTTTATTAAAGTAGGATCGTGATTTTGAAGAAGTAGTAAAATACTGCTTTATTAAAAAGCTTTCTGTATAATTGTCTAGGTGCTGGATAAACAAATGACTCTTGTAGGTTTCTAATAGAGAAGCTTTGTAAAAAGCCAGTCTACTTTTGATATATGATGTATGACCACCCATGTAGATTTAAAAATTCATCGACCTCACTATCTTTCTCCACCCTTCCTTCTCTGCCACTCCTTTCATTTTCTTCATTTTTCGACCTTTGCATTCCTTCATCTATTTTATCTTATTTTACCTTTATCGACTCCTGGCTCCTCTTACTGGTATATGTATGGATTTCGATTCACCAAGGCATGTTATAAAGCTTATACAATAAAGTGTGGTGTCAAGGCTTGGCTAGCCCTTCCCTCTAATTTTCCTTCTTATTTTGTAGCCCTCGTTCAACAACATAGTGCATTGCGGTTGCATCTGGGTTTATGACTTGATAATTGTTGGTGGCTCTTTGCTAGCCCTATGAAACCTAATTATTCTTGCCATGTTTATCCATTTTTATTCCCAAGAATAGCTTTAACTATTTTCAAGCCGATATAAATAAATTGAAACTATGTTGGATCCGATGATTGATGCTGGGTGTAAGCCTCCACAGGAAGCCAGAAGTATTAAGCTGTACATAATATGAGAGATCACTTGACCCCACCAATGCCTAAGTTAATAGTCTCTGGTCTCATTACCATGTGCTTTCTATATTTATCATTCAACATTTATTTTCAATGAATTATTTTTCTATAGTTCAAAATCTTGTATTCTTGTTATTGTTGTTGTGTTTTTTTATAATAATCTATAATCGAATAAATAGTTCTATAAATAGATAGGTAAAATTGAAAAATAAAAAAACTTGCACAAAATTTCATCACCACTTCGTAAAAAACCATTAGGCATGAAGATATTAGATGTATATAACTTGATTGGTGAAATAATATTTCTATTTGAAAAAACATGGTTTTTGACTGCCGCACAAAAAACATATTTTGTTAAGAATAATATGTACATAAAATTAGAATTCTTGATATGGGCATTTTCACATAAAAAGAAACATGTTTTATTTTTATTTTTATTTTTAATAGTAATATATCAAAATCATAATTTTTTTTTAAATTAATATTACAAGTTCCTATGCAAGAAACAAATTTAATTTTAGACAATCACAAATTTGATGAATATTCACTAGATTTAAAATAAACAAACAAATAAAGGTATTGTTTGCTATTATTTCTCAACTTGTTTTTTGAATAAAAAATAGGTTGAGAAAAATAATATAAATAGACTTTAAAATTTATTAATTTGAGTATAATAAAACTTATTTGTGATTAATTTTATGTTTTGTATTTTAAGTGTAAAGTATTTTTAAAAATATTTTTGTTTAAAAATATATTAAAATAATTTTTTATTTTTAATATCAAAATTATTAAAAAAATACTAAAACAAAATAATTTAGTATTTTTTTTAAGACTATAGTTTTAAAACACATGCTAAAACACAAGTTATTGCAATCCAAAATACTAATCGAACATGGATGCTCGGGTCGGATATAAATGGATAGAAATCTGGTATTGACCCTATCCATCACAAGTCCCATCGTCAAATAAGAAGGGCTCGCATCGTGTAAGGAAGGTTTTTTCCGAATTAACACACAAAGCATCTTTGCTTTTGGCCTTGCTTCGGATTATTTAAACAATTATTTATTGCCATTGCCTTTGGTCTACTGTCTTCTGCTTCTCCTTCTGCCTTTCCTCCTGCTCATCCATCTATCTATCCTAACCCTAAAACCCCAAAAGGAAAAAATATCATTTTGATCTGAATCATGGATGAAGAGTATGATGTGATTGTTTTGGGCACTGGTCTCAAAGAATGCATCCTCAGCGGTCTTCTCTCCGTTGACGGCCTCAAGGTCGGTTCTTCTTCTTCTTCTTCTTTCCCATATTCCCAATATGGTATGTGATGGATCTATATCGTTTGATTTGTGAATTTTTCTAGATTAGGGTTTCCTACACAGATCAAGCTGATTGTTAATGGTTGATCTGATCATTTATATTTGTTTGGATTTGCAAAGACTCTGGCTTTACTGGAGCTATTTACTGATTGATTTAAAAAATGAAAACTTTTCAGATGTTTTTGGAGAAACATGAATTGATTTCTGGTTCTTTAGCTTCTTATGCGAAGTCTTGAAATGGGTTTTCATTGAATCGTTTGCTGGGTTTTGGGTTTCTCTTCAATCATGACCATCCTTCCTTTGACTTTCGAGTTGCAATCGTAGGAAATGGATCTGTTTGTATGGAATTACTGCAAATATCTGTACATGATTTCTGTATTCTCCTTTTGACAACTTTCTGCTGTATTTGTATCATATTGAGTTTTATGCACTTGTAAGAGTGTATTTGTTGATGCTAACATGATTACGTTTCGTGCATGTCTTGTTAAGTCAGGTCCTGCATATGGATAGGAATGACTACTACGGGGGAGAGTCTGCGTCGCTGAACCTCATTCAGGTCTCGCTATTCATGATCTGCATTTGCCAATCACTTTTTGTTTTTCTGCTACTCACTACTCTTGTGAGTGATCGGTTTTGATTGTGAATTAATTTATCTACAGCTCTGGAAGAGGTTCAGGGGAAACGATAAGCCTCCAGCACATCTGGGCTCAAGCAGGGATTATAATGTTGACATGGTTCCTAAGGTGTCTTTCCATCTTTGCTTCTCAACATTTCCTGTTATCTGACCAGTTATTCTATTGAACTTGTCATTTTATAATCTCTGCTCTTTTTTCATGTGTCTCCATATGGCTAGTTTATGATGGCAAATGGCAATCTTGTACGTGTCCTCATTCACACAGATGTTACCAAGTATCTTTACTTCAAAGCAGTGGATGGCAGCTACGTCTTCAACAAGGGAAAGGTATACTATGTTCAAGCTCAGTAGGGGTTGATTGATCTCATTAGTTTCTATTGTGATATGTTTTTAACTCAAAGCTGTCGGTATGGATTTCTATAATAGGTCCACAAGGTGCCCGCAACTGATATGGAGGCACTGAAATCTCCTCTCATGGGTATTTTTGAAAAGCGCCGTGCTCGCAAGTTTTTCATATATGTCCAGAATTACGAAGACAATGATCCTAAAACCCACGAGGGAATGGACTTGACTAGAGTGACTACGAGAGAACTGATTGCGTATGTTCTTGCTCCTGGTTTTATATTGCAACCATGCCTCTTTGTGTGCTACATTGTAATACCTAACCGCGGCTTTTATGGATTCTCATGTCATGTTCAATACCTTTATTTTGGTTTGAAAAATATCTTAGAAGTTATTTGGATTGCTGTGAGTTAATTTGTATTCAATAATAAACTCGGTGAGCACAGTTTTTTCTTATTATCCAGTTAACTTTTTGTCAGAAAATATGGTCTTGATGACAATACCATAGACTTCATCGGTCATGCATTGGCACTACATAGAGATGATCGCTACCTACATGAACCTGCACTGGATACTGTTAAAAGGATGAAGGTGATAATCTAAGTATAGTTTTCGTTCAAATGTTTTGATCTCGGTGACATTTGAAATTTTTTATTTTATGTGTTATTTGAAAATTTTCCTCCTGATTATGTGATAGCTATATTCGGAGTCCCTTGCCCGTTTTCAAGGAGGATCACCATATATTTACCCTCTGTATGGTTTAGGAGAGCTCCCACAGGTAACTCGCTCACTCTCTCCCTGCCTACCTCCTACCCCTTCTTTCTCCACCTGTCTCAACCCTTGACATGCTAACTTGTTATATACTGAAATAATGACATTTATCTGGGGGTGTTGTTCCACCCAGGCATTTGCACGGCTTAGTGCTGTTTATGGAGGCACATACATGTTGAATAAACCTGAGTGCAAGGTACTTGTTTACGCTTCTGAAATTTGATTTGTTATTTCTTGTGCAATTGCGTCACTCTATATATGCTGATAAAAATATGCGTGCATATGACTGTTGTTGTAGACTGGAAATATAACATGGAAGTGGCAAATTGCTGTAATTTCAGGTAGAGTTCAACGAGGAAGGCAAAGTTGCTGGTGTCACATCAGAAGGGGAAACTGCTAAGTGCAAGAAAGTTGTTTGTGATCCTTCCTACTTACCCAACAAGGTATGGAGGACAAAAAAATAGTTATTGAAGCCAGAATCTGTGTGTGTGTGTGTGTTGAAGATAAAAAATGAATTTTCCATTATTTACAGAAAGTTGAATGCATTTGAACAGGTTAGGAAGGTTGGTAGGGTTGCAAGGGCAATTGCCATTATGAGCCACCCAATACCAAGCACCGATGAATCTCATTCAGTGCAGGTTATCCTGCCACAGAAGCAGCTGGGTCGCAGATCAGACATGTGAGTTCTAGATACTTGATCAGTTGTACAAATGTTCTCCTTTCCATTCCCATATTATTTTGTAAAATATTGAAGGATTATAATTGGACATTTCAACATTATTGATTTTTAGTGTTACCATCTATCAGCCTACTTTTGAGTTGTGTTTTTTACAGGACATGATAGTTAAGTATCTTGTCTGTTGCAGTTTAGGTGCTCTTATTTTTGTATTTATTGCTTTCTGGTTTAGTGTATTTTTTCCTTTGATATAGCCTTTTCCTGGCAAAACTCTGAAATCCGTTTGCCCACTTATCATTTTTTTTACTGTCTTGGAAAGCTTCGTTTTTGTTTTATGACATTCATGGGGTACAGTTGAATTGCTTACTCCAATTGAAAGGTCTATCTGAAGGGGAAGCTTTCATTACTGTGACTCAGCTGGAAGAAATACATTGCCTCTCTCTGTGCTAAATTTTTGTGAGGCTTCTGTGTTGAGCAGGTACCTTTTCTGCTGTTCTTATACCCACAATGTTGCTCCAAAGGGAAAATTCATTGCATTTGTATCAACCGAGGCAGAGACTGATCATCCTGAAACTGAATTGAAACCTGGAATTGACCTCCTAGGTCCTGTTGATGAGATATTCTTCGATATTTATGACAGATATGAACCGGTCAATGAACCTTCATTGGACAATTGCTTTATTTCAACAGTGAGTGAAATTTTTTTATCTGAATAATGCTGCTGCTAGTTATGATTCCTTTATGGATTCACCCTAATTCGAGTTCCTTAATGTTTGGCAGAGCTATGATGCCACAACACACTTTGAGTCAACTGTTACAGATGTTCTGAACATGTATACCATGATAACTGGAAAGGTAAGATTGCACTCTCTGGTTTTGGGAGCATTTGTGGTAAAAAACTACTCTTTGTGGAATCTCCACCATCTTAGGCTTGTGATGTTAATAGCTGCAATTCTGTTATGCACACAATTGTGATGTTAATCAATTCAACTCATACAAAGAGCCACGTGATTGACTTCTAAGAAAACTATTCACTGTTGAATTCTATCTCGTTGGTATAAGTTTTTGCCAATGTGCATGCCATTGATTGTTTGGTTTGATTATGTCAAGGGGAACATCTAATTAAGGTTTGTCCTTGACCTTTGGAGGAGGCACAAAACTGGGGGTTTGCATTTAATTTCTATTCGAATTTTAAAATTGAACTGGGGCAATATTTGAACCAGATCCTAACTAAGCATCAAAGGTAATCAGTTCTTGTACATCATTTAAAGTTAATCGGATATGGTGTTTTTCTTGTTGCTTGTCACTTTTTCCGTGCTGGAATCCACGTTGCAATCAATCCTACCTTTCATGTTACAGGTTCTTGACCTCAGTGTGGATTTAAGTGCTGCCAGTGCTGCGGAGGAATGAGGAAAGCTACATTTGCATGCACCGCAAACGTGCTTTGTTCCAAGTTGCTTTGAACATCACAGATTTCTCTTGGGATTTGGCTCGTAAAAGCGGGCATCAGACTCATCTACTTTGTCCTAGTCTTGGGTTTATCATTCCTTGTCTTAAACTATATACCATGTGACCTGCGATAGAGATATTTATGTTTTAAACGCTGTTATATTTCCGAAGGGCAATTTTTGTCTGGGTCATGTCAGAGAGGAGTTGCTATTTCTTCTGCAAGGTTGGGTTATAGGGTGGTGGAGTCCTTGGCTATATTTTATAATAGACACTGCCTTTCCATATTTTACATGAATGAAATGGGCGCACAAATTCAAGGTGTTTGTTGCTTCAGAGAGGCAATGTGAAGGTTCTTTTGGGTTGATTGAATGCTGAATCGATAAAAGGAGTCAAGAATTAAACTCTTTAAAATATTTCCTAAAAAGGAGCCAAGAACTGCAAGATGCTACAGTTTCTGCATGGTTGGCTAATTTCTAAGCTTTGACTTTATGGTGTTTGGTATGGTATGCAGGGGTGTAAATTTGATCATGTTTTAAATCTTTATTGATGTAAAATGTAGAACATAATCTTTCAAATTAGGGCTGGTAATCACGATTTAGATCAGATTACAAGACGCTAAATACAATTTTCCTTTAAAAAATAGGAACTTGGACCTGTTCCTAGTAGCGCGCGCGGATATCAAGCATTGAACAGCCTTACGTGTTATGTCATTTATGCCTGTATTGTCTTTTTAACGGGTCCTGTTCATGTCTGCTTTCACTGGACCTGCTAGCCTTCATGGTATGATTCAAGATTTAAAATATAAATTGTAAAGCGATTATGTTGTGATCGCATTAATTTTTAACCTAATTTGACATGAAATTAGCTTGAGCCGAGCCAGGGCTTGAACTGATTTGTTGTGCCCAATCTTATTAACTCGATTGGATTAGAGTAGTAAATAACGAGATAAAAATGAAATCATTTAATGTTATGTACTGTATAGAATTATGCATGCTTGCATGAGTGGCTGTGGGGGAGCTTCATGGTTGAAGCTTGGAAAATCTATCACATTACTATTATTATTAATATTATTATTATTATTTAACATGATAAACTAAAATAAAAATTAATTTTATTATTAGCATGTAAAGCCCGGCCCAGCCCGGCCCACCACTTAGTAGTGTATAATGACCAAGCAACGGTGTTTCTCTTTCTTTACCTTGCTAGTTTATCTTGCTTGCTGAGACCTACGGGCTGCTACTGCTGTGGTAGACGACGACAACGGCGGCGCCATCGTCTGATTGATTCCTTTCACAAACATGAAGCTAGACGTCGACGTGTTACGTTATCTCTCGAAGGACGACTTCAGGGTGTTAACAGCCGTAGAGATGGGGATGCGAAACCACGAAATAGTCCCCGCCGAACTCATAGACCGAATAGCCTCTCTAAAACACGGTGGCACCTACAAGGTCCTTAAGAACCTCCTCAAGCACAAGCTCCTTCACCACGACTCCTCCAAATACGACGGTTTCCGTCTCACTTACCTCGGCTACGATTTCCTCGCCATCAAGACCCTCGTTAATCGCGGTGTCATTTCCAGTGTCGGTCGTAAATTGGGCACTGGTAAAGAATCGGATATCTATGAGGTTGCTGCTGAAGACGGCACCGTTTTGGCCATGAAGTTGCATCGGCTTGGGAGGGTTTCTTTTAGAGCTGTTAAGTCTAAGAGGGATTATTTGAGGCATCGCTCTAGTTTTAATTGGCTTTACTTGTCTAGACTCGCTGCTCTTAAAGAATTCGCCTTTATGAAGGTAAACCTTTCTCTTCTCAAAGAATATGCTGTATTTTAGTGGGCTGCTTTGAATTTTTCTCATTTTTGGAAAGGATTTAGCTTTATCGTGCCGAATTTGTGTTTTACTTTTTCATTCATTAAAATGGGTTTTGGCTATTTATTTTAAGGCAAGGTTTGTTTTCTTTGTTCTTTTAGCTTGTTACTATATTGGGTTGTTATTAATTCTTAGAAATAATTTAGCTTTATCGTGTAGGTATTTGTGTAGTATTTTAATTGGTTAATAATGGATTTTGGTTATTTTTTGAGTTAGGCATTGGAAGAGCACGAGTTTCCGGTTCCAAATGCTGTGGATTGTAATAGGCATTGTGTGATCATGTCACTTGTTCAAGGTTATCCACTGTGAGTGCTGCTTGCTCCTTCTTTCTCTAATCTAATGTGAACTAAATGCATATATCTTTTTTCTTTCTTTCTTTCTGGTTGTAATGGATTATTGAATGCTTGTGTGATCAGTGTCCAGGTGAAGGAATTACAAAATCCAGAAACTGTTTTCGAGACGGTACTTGGCGTTATTGTTCGTTTGGCAGAGCATGGTCTTATTCACTGTGATTTCAATGAGTTTAACATTATGGTATGCATTTGATACCAACTTTAAGAGTTTGCTGTTGTTATCTTCTGTTTTTTTTTTTCTTTTTATTTATTATCCTTGTGAATTGCTGTGCTTTGTAGATTGATGATGATGAGAAGGTCACCGTGATTGATTTTCCACAGATGGTTTCTGTATCTCATCGGAATGCACAGATGTACTTATTCAGCTCCCATCTTCATCACCATGTCAATTTAGTTTTCTGATATGTTGGATGCAATAACTGATTCATTAACACATTCCCATTTCCCAGGTACTTTGACCGTGATGTTGAATGCATCTTTAAGTTTTTTCAGAAGAGGTCAGTCAGTGGTTATTTTGCTAAATTCCTAATCTGATATTTGAAACTTAGACTGCCAATTGGGTAGTCCTGGATTGCATCTTGTCTTCTGGAATATTTCAAAATTTCCTAGCCATTAGGCAGTTTCTCATGTTAATAATTTCTATTGTCTCCATAGGTTTAACCTCTCTTTTCAAGTAAGCACAGATGATAATGAAGGCTCTGATGCAGACACAGATGAAACTGGCTGGCCATCCTTTTCCTCAATATCCAAATCTTCTGGTTTTCTCGACAAGGAACTTGCTGCTAGTGGCTTCTCAAGGAAAGATCAGGAGGGCATTGAGAAAGTATGGTGAAGCATTTTCATTAAATTGTCCTATGGGGGTGGGAGGTTTTATTTATTTTTTCTTGTATCCTGCTTCGTTGGTGCTGGTGCGCTATTTTGAGGAATTCACCCAACTTTATCATCAACTCATATTAAGTGAACATGACTGCAGTCTGTCCAAGGTTTTGTGTTGTATCATCAACCTTTGATATTTGATAGGCATGTGTCAACGTCTAATTCCTTTGGAAAGCTCCCTACTTATCTTGTAGTTGCCTCTTTTCTGTTGAAAGCCAGTCTTCTATTGCATGCGCTTGAACATGAATCATTGCCATTTGCCATCTCTATGCACAAATTTGTAGGTACATCTTGTAGATGGTTTTATGAAAATTACTTCTCTTGTATTTTTCTGTGGTTCTATCTCTTACTATCTAGTCTGTTTACCCTTAACATTCAACTCAGTGTTGGTCCCATCAACTACAAGTGATGCTCTTTCCATAATGTCTCAGTTCATCTGCATCTTGTTGGAAAATAGGACACTACAGATCTTTGATGTAACAGTGAAACTCTTTGTCTTTGTTGTGGATTTTAGGAGTTATGAGTATGTATTTGATGGTGCTGGGTTTCAGCTTTTGATGTTCCACCTTGTACCCTTTTCTTTTTGTTCCGGGATAGCATGTATAATGAAATAAAAAATCTCATAAATGATTTTGCATTACAGCTCTGAATGAAGTTCGATTTTTTTGTAGTTCATTGAAGAGGACATAGATGATACAGACTCTGACAGAGAGGAGTCTGAAGATAAACAGTTTGTTGAGTCGACGGAAGCAAATGTCAAGGGTTTAAGTTCTTTGCACTTGGAGGAGCAGGTATATTTTTCTTGGCTTTTATTGTCACTACCCATTTTAGGGGCCTGACTTAGAAGTTCGCTACAAACTGAGGCCTTAACCTCTTGATATCACTGAGTGTAGTTGAACTTTATGTTGCTTCATCAGAACACATTGATGGAAGAACACATTGCATTATCTGCGGGCATGGAAGTGGGAACTTCGCCATGCCTGTTAGGGAGTTGCAATGATTAATTTGGATATGGTGTTTTGATTCTTGGGTATCTTGAGACATGATAAGAAATTTATCTTACTAGTGATGGTTAATCATTGGAAAAGTAGAACTTTAAAGATCAAGAGTTGGTTGAATTTAATTTGTTTGAAGTTGATCAAAAAATGGAAAAAAACCAGAATGATTTTCGCTATCGATAAGGTGACCCTGTTATGGATTGTGTACTTTGTGCTCTGCCCCTTTTGCATGCTAGCGAACCAAAACCCTTTTTCAGCTTCTTATGTTTTTATAAATGACTTTAACAAAAGAGATCAGGGAAAAATAATTATACCATTACCATGACATGCAAGAAAAATTCTTAAACAGGCAATTTACGGAGAGTGACAAGGAAACAAGTGGATATCTGATCAATGTTGAAGATATTTAAAGCCAAAATATTTATTGATGGATTCAAGTATGCAAAGATAACCATTCTAAAAAGTATAATATCATGGCTTTGGGAAGGATGCCCAGATTTAAATTGCAGACTTGCAGTCTGCAGTTTATTTAACTGCATCTCCTGGAACACACGTGCATTCAATATATCAATGATTTTTGTCTATTGTTATGTACTCTTGTCCAGAATGTTTTTGTTCTGTATCCCTGCATTGGATTGTTTTAAATTATTAAGAATAATTACTTGTCAGGAAGAGCAAACTTCAAACTCTGATGAGGACGGGGTAGAAGTTAAGCAATGGAGTTGCGAAGCAGGTCAAGATAACAGGCCTGAAATTCAAGATGACAGCGACAAGGTACATTTTCAATTATTGTTTGCTCCAGCTGTTAAATTTTTTATATTGGTCTGACGTGTAACCTGATATAGGCATGCATTTTTTAGGGGTTTGGATTACAGTGTTACTTGGGGCTTAGCATCCATCCCATGTGCAAAAGTTTATTGGCTCAAGATATTGAGCTTGTGGATGATTGCATCTTTATAATACATCCCTAGTATTCTTACTAAATACTTGGTTCCCCTGCATCACATTTTCCTTCTGTCGGATTATATCTTGTGAGGGATGTTTAACCACATACTAAATTAACAATAGCTCTATTTCTTCTCGTCTCTTTACAAATGCCCCCAAAAGGAAAATGCTTCGTGTTCTTCATTTCTAGTATCTGCATCTAAGATAATAAAGATAATATTTGTTTTTATGTTTTAAAAAATTATATTTTAAATGTTTTTATATTTGTTTATTATTAGAAAATTTGATCAACAGAAAACATTTTCCAATCAATAAAAAACACTTTCCGTTTGTTTGCCATTAGAAAAGTTGGTCAACCAAAAACACTTTTCGGTTAATGAAAAACACTTTCTGGTCAATAAAAAACATTCCAGTCAACGGAAAACACTTTCTAGTCAACGAAAAATATTTTTCAGTCAAAGAAAAATTTAGCTTGGTTTTCATAAAAGTATTTTTCTTTTTAGCTGTGTTTGTTTTCTGGAAACTGGTTTCCAGGAAAACGCTTTCCAAAATTTTTTGTGTTTGTTTTTCAGAAAGTGGTTTCTGGGAAATCACTTTCCAAACTTTCTTGTGTTTGTTTGCTGTTAAGAAAGATAGTAAACGAAAACACTTTTTAGTCAATTAAAAATTTGGCTTGGTTTTCATGAAAGTGTTTTTCTGAAAAATTTGGGCGGAAAACACTTTCCGGAAGTTGTGAAAAATTTAGAAATGTCATTATTTGCTGATTATATCAAATTTGATCCTCAAACTTTTGATTGTTTTTTATAACACTACCAATTATCGAAAAATAATTTACTTTTCAGGAATTTATTTTTCTTGAAATTTACTTTTCAGGAATTCATTTTCTTGGAATTCACTTACAAAAAAAAAACTTTCCTGTAAACAAAGTCCTAATGCAGATGTACTTTTCATTGTAAAGTTGTGTTGGTTTATTTGCGTGGTTGTATGTAACTACATTTAGTATCATCTTCTATATCTTCTCTATTTCTACTTGATCCTCTAGGTAGAAAGAACAAAAAAACGTAATTTGTTTGTTGCTCTTCATTGTTAAAATTTTAGTGCCATGCTGTTTGCGCTGCTTTATAACACGCTATCACCTGACATTTATCTTTCCTTTCCTTCTCTTCTTATGTGCAAAACTAATAGCAGTTTCATTTTCCAGGAAGAAGATAATCAAAGTGCAATTGAAAATGATGCTGAACTGAACAAGAGTCTAAACAAGCAAAGAAAACGTGCTGTAGCAGCAGCCCGCGGGGGCCGGAGGAGTTTTGCATCCAGAAACTCTTACAAAGACAAGGGTGGCAAATCCTCCCAAAACTCCCGAATTCAGAAACAATTGTGCAGCTGGTGAAATAAGCGAAACCTTTGAAATATGCGAAACCTTTTTGTAACGATAGACAGATAGAGATGGTGTCGATTAAGTTGTTTCAGAAAAAAGTGAAGAACAGCTCCAAGTGTAATCATTGTGTATGCGGCATAAATGAAAAGAAGTATAAGGAAAGCTGAGAGCGCAATATTGATTTCGTCCCTGTTTCCAGTATGTTGGAATGGAATATCATATATATATTTTTTTTATAACTACTTATCTTGTAGGGAAAGAGGAAGATGGTGATGGGAGTTTCTGATATAAGAATGAGAAAGATGTGACCTTTGGCTCTTTTTCTACTGAATTCTTATGAGATGTGTTCGCCAGTATTTTCCTTGCCAAAATCGGTGTTGGATCTCATCTGAATTGGATTTTTAGAAATGGTTTCGGATCTTCTTGTTCAACACATAAAGATTATTTCGAAAAGGGATTTAGTTTAGTTTCAATTGATAGCTAAGATGGATCAATGATTAAGTTTGCATTGCAAGTCTAGAACAGTTCTAAGCGATTATTAGTGCTGCGGCGATTATTAGTGCCCTCTCCCAAACGTGGTGCTGCAGCGATTATTCGTGCCCGCTCCCAAACGTGGTGCCCAACCGCAGATGTGCCAGCGTTCCCTAATGGGCCCTCAAAAGAGTAGCAGCAATCCAATCTATAGAAAGGAAAGGAAAAGAAAGGCTACAGAGGACTGAATGTCCAGACTTCAGAGCACTAAACACGGTTTTGCCGATTCATGGGCGACGTTGTCAAACTCACTAGTATATGGTCGTGGCCCGTATAGTGGCGCTAAAACAACAGCTTGCCTGTAGTATACCTTAGCTGCTTTGCATTTTACCAACATCAGCCAAACTTGTCACCGTGACAGTGAGAATGAACGAGGCCATCGGTTTCAGTGATCGAGAGCTCAAGGCATGCTCTGTACAGCGTTTTCATATCCCATTGCCAGGCTTTCAAATCAGGAATGTTTTCTCATAGGTACTTCGCCAACATCATCCTCAGCCGATATTGGATATGCGACGTCGAAGTCTTAAATCTTGCTTGCAAACTGTTCGACGAAATGCCCCACAAAGACACCGTTACCTTGGACACCAAGATCACTGCCCATGTAGATTCTGGGAACTTGAGAGCTGCTTGGGATTTTCTAAAATCAATGAAAAGACGTGGCTTTCAAGCTGATGGCTTTACCTTTGGAAGTATACTTAAAGGGGTAGCTCGCGCGTCTCGATATGATCTTGGACAAAAAGTGCATTCCTTGGTTGTTAAGATCGGTTATGAACGGAATGTTTATGCGGGTAGCGCTTTATTGGACATGTATGCCGAGTGTGAAAGAGTTGAAGATGCTTAAGATGTGTTTCGAGGCATCCGAACGCGTAATTTTGTCTGGTGGAATGCACTTATTGATGGCTTTGTGCAAGTGGGTGACCTTGACACTGCATTTTGGCTATTAGATTGGATGGAGAAGGAACGTGTTATGGTTGAAGATGGCACGTTTGCTCCACTTTTGACGTTGCTTGACAATGACAAGTTCTACAAGTTAACCATGCAACTTCACTGTAAGATTATAAAACACGGCCTTGAATTTTATAATGCTTTATGTAACGCTACACTCACTGGATACTAGGAATGTGGTTCATTAGAAGATGCTGAAAGGGTGTTTGATGGTGCTGTTGGCACCCGAGATTTGGTTACCTGGAATTCCATGCTGGCAGCTTATGGAGTGCATGATAAAGATGAGGATGCGTTTAATCTTTTTCTCGAGATGCAAGGGTTTGGGTTTTGAGTCAGACGTCTATACTACTTACACTTATTTCGTAAGTGCTTGCTTTGAAGCAGTTAATAAGAACCTCGGGAAATCCTTTCATGCGTTGGTGATAAAGAGGGGACTGGAATAATCAGTGGCCATCTGTAATGCATTGATGGCCATGTATCTCAAATCAAATAATAAATCCATGGAAGCTGCCTTAAACTTATTTCACGATCTAAGTTACTGAACTTTGAGTTCTGGGAAATTTATACATTTTCTGTTGCAACCTATGATTGATGTTAGTATTTTTGTAAAAGATACAAATGGATTGAAAAGGTATAAATTAGAGTATGTTTTTTCAAGCCTAATGATAACAATCATTGAAAACCGTTCTCATTTCACCCCAAAAACAAGAGAAAAATCAATTTGTTGCCTTTTGAGTCCAAGTGATATTTAAGAACACACGTTCAAAGGCAGTCCAAAGACATTGCAATCCGTTTTTAGTGTTCAGAAATTAGAGGGACATTGTTGTTTTGTCTTCTTCCATGCTTTCAGTCATTACATTTTCTAGCAGAAGCTAACGAAGGAAGCGTACGCGGCAGACATGCAAAGATGAGTACATATCCTTCCTGCCCAGATAACCGAACACCTTACGTTGTCCGAAAATGCATTGCCCTTTTGCAAATTTGTGCCTCTTCCAGGTTCAAACTGAAACAAATCCATGCCTTCTCTATTAGACATGGCATCCCAGTAACCAGCTTAGACATGGCCAAGCACCTTATATACACTGCCGTTTCCCTTTCAGTCCCTATGAACTATGCACACAATATTTTTACCCAAATCCAAAGCCCAAACGTTTTCACATGGAATACCATGATTAGAGGCTATGCTGAGAGTGAAAATCCAAAACCAGCCATTGAATTGTACCACCACATGCAACTGAAACCTGACACACACACATATCCTTTTCTTTTGAAGGCCGTGTCTAAGGTGGTCGATGTTAAAGTGGGTGAAAAGATACATTCCCTTGTTGCAAAAAATGGGTTCGAATCATTGTTGTTTGTTCAAAACAGCTTGCTTCATATGTATGCTGCTTGTGGCCGGTTCGAGAGTGCGTACAAAGTATTTGAATTAATGCCTGAGAAGGATATTGTGGCTTGGAATTCTGTGATTAATGGTTTTGCTCTGAACGGGAAACCCAATGAGGCTTTAACACTTTATAAGAGAATGGGTTCTGAAGGTGTTGAGCCGGACGGATTCACTATGGTTAGTTTGCTGTCTGCCTGTGCTGAGCTTGCAACGTTGGCCTTGGGCAGGAGGGCTCATGCGTTTATGGTGAAAGTTGGTCTCAACAAAAATTTGCATGCTAATAATGCCCTTCTGGACCTTTATGCAAAGTGCGGAACCATTAGTGAAGCACGCAAGATTTTTGATGAGATGGGAATTGAGAGGAATGTGGTTTCTTGGACTTCTTTGATTGTTGGATTGGCTGTTAATGGATTCGGTAAAGAAGCTCTCGAGCATTTCAAGGATATGGAGAGAGAGGGATTGGTGCCTAGTGAGATCACTTTTGTTGGGGTCTTATATGCTTGTAGTCATTGCGGTATAGTTAGTGAGGGGTTTGAATACTTCAAAAGGATGAAGGAGCAATATGATATTGTGCCTAGAATAGAGCACTATGGTTGCATGGTTGATTTGCTTGGTAGAGCAGGCTTGTTGAAAGAAGCATATGATTATATTCAGGATATGCCACTGCAGCCTAATGCTGTTATTTGGAGGACCTTGTTAGGGGCTTGTACAATACATGGGCATTTAGGCTTAGGAGCATTTGCAAGAGCCCGACTCTTACAGTTGGAGCCTAAAGACAGCGGAGATTATGTGCTCCTCTCCAATCTGTATGCATCCGAGCAGCGTTGGTCAGATGTACATGAGGTGAGAAGGACAATGCTTAGTGAAGGAGTCAGAAAAACTCCAGGGTATAGCCTTGTAGAGTTGGGAAATCATGTCCTTGAGTTTGTTATGGGTGATAGGACTCATCCTCAAAGTGAGGCAATATATAAAATGTTAGTGGAGATAGCCAAGAAGTTGAAATTGGCAGGCTATGTGCCTCACACGGCAAATGTGCTTGCAGACATTGAAGACGAAGAAAAGGAAAGTGCTTTGTTTTATCATAGTGAGAAGATTGCAATTGCTTTTATGCTCATTAATACACTACCAGGGACCCAAATTAGGATTATTAAGAATTTAAGAGTATGCGCAGATTGTCATTTTGCAATTAAGCTAATATCAAAGGTTTTTGAAAGAGACATTGTTGTGAGGGACTGCAGCCGCTTTCACCATTTTAGAGACGGTTCTTGTTCTTGTAGGGATTACTGGTGAATTTTGGGATGGTTTTATCAATTAGTGCAATAAAGGAAACATATGAAGGTTTGATTAGGAAATGCAAAAATCTATGCAGTTATTGACTTCATTGTTTTGCATTTCTAGCACTGATATTGGTGGCCTTGGATTTGGCAGGATTTTTACATTGCGCTTGACATGCGGTTGTGATAGATTTTGCTGATTCCAAATTTATACTGTCGTCTTCACGTATAAATCATTGTTTACTGTTGTCAAGCACGTGCTTCTCTAAAATCTTACAAGCATTTGATATTTAAATACGGATTGACAAAGAATCTGATA
This sequence comes from Populus euphratica, assembly GCF_000495115.2. Classification (NCBI taxonomy): domain Eukaryota; kingdom Viridiplantae; phylum Streptophyta; class Magnoliopsida; order Malpighiales; family Salicaceae; genus Populus; species Populus euphratica. The sequence continues at coordinate 63,063 of NW_011500153.1, read as the reverse complement.
TTTATGAGATTGCTTTGGAGGATGATACTGTTTTGGCAATGAGGCTACTTGGGCTTGACAGAAAGAGTTTTTAGAGCTGCAAAGTCCAAGGGGGGTTATTTGAGGCACCTGCCTAGTTGTAACTGGCTATACTTGTCAACATTCGCTACACTGAAAGAATTCGCATCTATAAAGGTTGCCTTTGCTGTTGCTGTTGTCTTTTATTCAAATTTATTAAAGTGGTTCGTGGTGAAACTTTTGCTTATTGGTTTTGTAGGCATTGAAAGAGCATGGGTTTCCAGTTCCCAAAGCTGTGGATTGTAATAGGCATTGTGTGGTTATATCACCTGTTCAAGGTTAACCACTGTGAGTATTTCGCTTTCTTTGTCAAGTGTAATGCTTCTGGGTTTACAAAATGAACAATTTCTGTTCTGTTGGTGCTCAAGCAATGGTTTTTTTTATTTTATTGTTTTTGTTTGATCAGTGTCCAGGTGAAGCGATTGAGAAATCTGAAAACAGTTTTGAAATGATACTTGGCTGTATCATTTGTCACGCAGAACGTGGTCTTATTCAATGTGTTCTCAATGAATTTAATTATTAGAGGATGCATTTGGTGTCAACTTAATACCTGTGCTAATTGTCTTCTGGTTATGTTTTTGTGCTCTACATTTATTCCCTTCTTGAATTTCCGTGCTTGGTAGATCGATGATGATGAGAAGGTCCCCGTGGTTGATTTTCCTGATGGTTTCTGTATCTCATTAAGATGCACAAATGCACTGATTTGCCTTGATTACCATGTAATTCTTCACTCCAGTTCACCTTACCGGTTTATTTAATTTAGTTTGGATTCTGTAAAATCAGATATCAGATACCTTAACTTCGTTCCTTGAAGCATTCTCATCTCCCACGTGCCTTGACCATAATGTTGAGTGTATCTTCGATTTTCTTAGGAAAACGCAAGTCAGTGGGTGTCCATCAAGTAACTTGCAGCAAGCAATAATAAATGAAGGGGAAGCCCTGAGCGGAATCATAATGGAGCAGCGTATATGAGAAGTAGAGAGAGAGCTGAGAATGTAATCGTGATTTTTAGCCCTTCTTCAGTACCTTGGGTGTTGGATATTGTAGGTTTCTTTTGAATTTATCTCGTAGTGGAATTGATGGTGGGAGAAGAAGTGTCCGTTATGAGAAGAGGAAGCAGTTGCAGACTATGTTCTCTGATGTAAAGTCCCAACCGAACTTGATCTTTTGGATCACTAATGCTTTTGTCTAGCTCATGTAATATTAAGATGTTATGTCCTCCTTGCTTGTGTTTGTCTCTTCACCATGATCGACCTGAGACTAGGCAGTGGAAGTCAAGCCAAGCTAAGAGAAGATATGCTTTAGCATCTCTGTGTCTTGACACTTCCACGTGTGAAAAAAATAATACATGTTAAAGGTCTCTTCATTTCCAACTTGAATATACATTTTGGTTGGTAAAACCAAGCTCCAGGTGCGAAATCTATTACAACCAATAGAGAAACTCAGAAAAATCTAGTGTTTTATTAAGTCTTAATAATAATTTTAAAAAATAAACTAGAAATTTCTATTTATATTATTCTTAAAACCCCGAATTCTTAGTTAATACTTAAAACTAAATTTTTTTATAAAAAATATTCATAATTCAAACTCATCCTCATCTAGTATTATGATTTTTAAATAATAAAATACTTGTTAACTTAGAGTTTTAATTTAAATTAAAAAATAAATATAACAAGGAAAATAAATACATTCTTGAACAGTAATTTCCGTTGAATGCCTTTTCGATCTCAAATTATTATCAAATTTTAACCCTGCATGAACATGAAATAAAATCTTAATAATTTTCTATTAAAATTTAGTTTTAATACAATTAAATTGAAAATTATGATGGATTTACTAAACTATATCTTCATCTCTTATTAAAATTTCAATTTTAAAATCTTAAAATTTCCCCACGTAACTCAAGCTGTATACATCAACTCTATGAACGTATGTACTGGCAAGTACATTGATGCTTGAGTGACTCCCATGGTAGTTCCTTAGGAGGCAGTTCCATGTACAATCTCTCCTGATTTGTTCTCTTCCACTGCAGTTTCCCTAGATCCAGCTTTTGCCATCTGAATCAGAGGAGACTCCTCTTTGGGGCTTACTTGATTATGGCTAGACTCATTTGCAGCCCTTCTCAGCCCTGCCTTCTTCTTTGCTTGCTTAGCCCAACCCACAAGCCCTTCTTGAATATACTCTTCAAATATTTCCCTCTTGAATGAACTTCCCATCTGCATTATAAAAAACACAAATAGAATTACACTTTCTGTGTCTCACGTCCTGGATTATGCTTACTCGAGACAGATAGGCACCACAACAGCTTCTGTTGAGAAAAATCTAACTTACCTGTGTCACAATGGCATAGAGTGGCAGGGTACTGTAACTGCAGAGGAACTGAACGAATGCCCTAAAAGATGGAATTGGCATTGAAACAGAGCATATAATTAGGACTTGTGCATCAACATATATGTAGAAAACACAATAGACATGGATGTGAATTTACCCAATAACAAGTCTTGGAATAATATAACCAACTTGTCCCATTATGCAGGAGTCAAAACCATACTGCACCTGTAATAATCAGTGAAAAATGTCATATATTCATGCAGTAATTTGCTGAATGTTGTTTCAAGTGTAGTGCAATGGTGCTGTGTCTTTACCCATATCCAGAAGAAAAATGCCAGTTCGAAAGAGTTTTGGAATAAAATGATGTGAATCAGAAGGAGAACAATTTTAGGCTTGTTGAACCAGAAGTGATCATCTGAAGGTCGAACAACCAAATCCCCTTCAACTGCTACATGTTTCTCAGCAACCTCGCGGGCCAATTGGATAATCACATGCTCCAACTTAGTACCCACGGCTAGCAGAAGCTGCAAAAAGAGCACCATCATAAAAAGAAAATAAATAAAAAAATTAACTCTCTATCAACTTCTTTCATGCATAATAAAAGCAAAAAATATAGGATTGGACAGCTTACAATGAAGGGTATGAATGCAATCCAGAAATATGCATGCCAACCTGCATACCAAAAATATTGGATTTAACACAACCTTCTGTGTTACGTAATGATTTCATACAGCAGGAAAGGATGGAAACAGAGAATATGGCATCAGCTTAATTATTTTTTATCAGCAAAACTTACAAGGCAGTCTTTAAGAGTGAGAAAAAGAAAAGGTTTTGGCTTGTCATTAACACATCTTGTTTTGGAAATCAAAACTTTTTGGAACTTGGTTTTCTCCTTTCTAATTCTAATGGCTAATGGCTAATGGCTAATGGCTGAGAGATTTTTGATATTATAGTAGTGGTTGTGATTTAAAGTGTTTTTTTTTTAATTTTATAGTAGTGGTTGTGATTTAAAGTGTTTCTTTTTTAATTCATTAAAATATTTTTTTATTTTTAAAAAAATATTTTTAAGATAACACATCAAAATAATATGAAAACATTAAAAAATTAATTTTTTAAAAAAACAAAATTTTGAATTTTAAAGGAATGTGGTTTCAACATCATCCCCAAGCATGCCTAAACCATTTGTTTGTTTACATGGTGTGGTGTAGTGCAGTGCGGCCTGCATTTTACTCCTCAATTATCCTAACTGCTGCCAAATTTCATACTGTTGTGCTGCATTAAAAAAAATGGCGTGCTCCGCTACTAAAAGAACAGATTTCAATATAAGAGATGCAAAAGGATGCTCTAGTTATTGATGAACAAAATTAACTAGCTTACCAGAAACGTTCAGAAACAAGAAGATAACCACAAATAGCCAAAGATACCAACTGCAGCCATGAAACCAGAATTTAGTGCATTCACTTTGCGCAGAAGAACTACTTAATGAAATGATGATATGCTATTTGAAAAAGCTGAACATGCAACACTAGCAGTTCAATTTGCATGAATGTAATGTAATTTTCCATGATAAAATAGTTTACATTGCATAAATTAAGATTAGATTAATGTGAAAATTACAAACCTTATTCCAACAACTTTCTTAAAGTCAGCTTCAAGGACTCGCATCATGTATTTGTGAAAATCAAACTTCGGGTTTCCCCTGCAATGAGTCTTTAGAAAAAATGTTAAAAATGGAAAGAAACACAGAAATTTGCATGAATAGAGTCCTAAACTCACCATAATGAAGCCCAGTCGCAATGTGGTGTAATCGGATCTTGTTACAGATGCATAGAACTGCTTGAAAAATGAATGCTGAAACATAAAGTAGGATGAGTAATTTCTGACACGTACTCTTCTGATATGAAGAAAGCCACACATATCATAAGTTCATAACACATGATTATTTAATTTTATTAACCCCAGCTGACTAATGTTTACTGCACAAGACTGCCATTAATTCTGCACGCACAGAGGGCACGCTTTTGCAGCTAAGAGCTATTTGCTATGATAAATTTTCTAGTTCATATTTTTCAGACATTTTTGAAGTGAAAAACTCATAGGGGAGTGCTTTCTTGGAGTCAGAAATTCATCCTCAGACAGGACACATTTCAATTCAAAATATTAAGGTAAATCAATTTTTTCTTATCAAAATATTAATGTAGAACAGGTCAAAGTGTTTGTAATTTCTATTAGTTTTAGTATCTGAAATTGTGGAAGGACTTACCACCCAACCCAGGATGTAGGAATTCTTTCCAAAACCCAGATATCGTGACTTGATAAAATCATGTTCTTTAACATGAGTAAATTTTGGACCTTGAGCTGCAATATATTAGCACAAGCAAGAAGAAAATCAACAAAAGGAGGAGTTGGCTATTGAAGAAAGTATAGGAATGACATCAGTTCATTCTGAAGTTAAATCAGTGTAACTACGATAAAATTCTCAGGAGAACAAGCATGTAAAAGGACAAGCAAACTAAAGCCATTAACAAGCATTACCTTCTTCCGGATCTTGTTCCTTTTTTGAGATAGAATTCTCCCAAAGTTTCCACTGCCTTATCTGCACCAGCGAAGACATGTAACAAACAGTATTCAATACGAGGGATCAGAAAATAATGCAAAATTAGACAAAAAATTAGAGGGAAAAAAGGCAAATGAATATGTGGAAGTTACCCGAGCGCTTCCAAAAAGAATGGTTAGAACACAGAAAACCACATGCACACAAGCTAGCACGAAGATAAATATATGAAGATGATGCAGTGCAGTTGTAGATAACAGTGGAACCTTTCCCTGCAACGTGATGAAAAAAGGAAAGATGTTAGGCACGCACTTGTAAATATGAATTTTCCATTAGATCACATGGCTAAAAAAGGTCACAAATTCTTTCTTACAAGACACATGAATTCACCCAATCCTGTCAAATGTGTTTTCAAACTTTGTTTTTATTGAAGCTATTAATTATCCAGAAAAGAAATGCTGCTTGCGTAAATCCATACTTCAAAGGACAAAGCACAGTCGATACTACAAGCGATGTTCATATTATGCTTAAGCAAGGCATCTAAAACTGCATGTGGTTTCAACTGTGAAACACCATTAATTAAGGTACAGTGAGCAATGAGTAATCCTGAATATTTGTGAGAGCATGATTTTCAAACTAAACTAACGAACTTTTTCTTCTCACTACAGAGATGTCACGGCTAATGAAATTCTGCCGAACAGATACAAGCAATTGAAGGTTTTAGAAGAAGCAAGTATATATAGTAGCTAGGCCTAATTACTCCAATTTTGTAAAGGTAATCATAATTGGATGAACAGGAACTAGAGTCTCTATGGAAAAAGAGGTTACAATAGTTACAAACAAGGGTGCCAAACAGGTCATTACATCTTCCCGAAAACTCTCTTTTCTTTCATTGACTAGAAAAAGTAAAGCCAAATATTATAATCCAGATTAAGCACCGAACATCTTCAGACTTCAGTTGAGGTCTGAGCGTCTCCCGAGGTGCAAGAACTCTAATACATTACTGATAATCAAACGTAAGTTTTCAGTTTTACGTGTAATTATCTATATCTCAACCTGATTATATTATATTATTGTGGAGCTATCCAAGTCCTGTCTCATGTCCCCCACAACACGATAATATAATTAGAGGTCTTTTTTTATTGGAAGAAAAGAGAAAAAGGAAACGTTGTTGGTGCATGCGGAATCATATCCATGATGCCTTGCCATCCACTCCAACCAAATTAATATTACTTTTGATTATTACTTTTGATTACTACTTTTGATAACTGTATACTTGATGCTCACTACCAGTGATGACAAAAATAAGAACATATAGAAGGAGAGATTGATTACCTCGGAACAAGAATTAGCAGAGGAGGCCTCGGCTAAAAGGCGACGGGAAATCCCACCAGGAACGAAGGAAAAGAAAGTCTGAAAATGGGCAGTAGTGGTTTCTTTAGTTTCGTCCTTGCAGGGCAGCATTTTTTTTGACAAATCTTTAGAAATGCAGATAGTGTTAATTCTTCCCTGGAACACTGTCAGTAGCAGTGATATGAACCCCAAAAGCATCAACTCTGCACCACCACCACCATCAAAATCAAGATTCTACACATCAATCTGCGCGCGCGCGCCTACCATATATATATAGGAATCATATGAATATTATTATTTTACCTTCTTTGATTTTCTGTAAGGCTTCAAAGAGCGGTTTCTGGTGTTTCCTCTTCAACAACTGCAGACAGCCAGGGATAGAAACGTTATTGAGTATATTTATCAGGATGATCAGTACTAGCGCACGAGTATTAATTCTCTTCCATGTATATGCAGCAAGAAAGATGAACAATTCATGGATGGGGATTAAATGAATTGATCACTGATCATGCAACATAACATATATAGATGTATGTGGGAGGGAAGATGATGGGTGACCTTGCCAAGGTAGTGGAGGGTTCTTTCAACAATAAGAGAAATAAGAACGATAACAGAGCAAACCACCGCCACAACCCATGTGGGAGTATACTCTAAGGTAGTCCCTCCTTCTGCCATAAGTTTTTGCGATATTGTTCTCTGCCTCCGATCCTCTTGCCGCCGCTGAGCCTTTAATAGTCTTCGAATCTCTCTCTCTCTCTCTCTCTCGCCGCTGAGCCTTTAATAGTCTTCGAATCTTGCCTCTCTCTCTCTCTCTCTATAGTGTATTGGCGAGCTTGGATAGGTTGTTTTTATTTTTAAGGTTGAGATTGACAGTTTAATTATGTATAAAATTCAACAACAAGGACTAGTTTTTCTGGGTTTTTCCGTGTATACAACAACGAGAAAGAGGGTCTGCAGGCGGGATTAATTTAAGGAAACAAGATTTAATCTTAGTTTTTCTAAAGATAGTAAAACAAGTTCACTACTAGTGCAGTAGGGACAGTGTAAGGGGGTCCAAAGGGGCCGCGCCGCGTGATTCCCGGCTTGCTTTAGTCTACCTGGATGTCACGCGGTGTGCCAAGTTTTAAATTATGTAGTTGCAGTCAAAATGATTATTTTATTTTATTTTTTTAATTTGATACCCCTTTAGTTACTGTCGAGGCCCAGGCACATCGGCTGCTTAACGACCTGCCTAACTTGAGGACTAAGGGATTCATATTTTTTTCATTCGGTCTCTTGTTGACTACCACTTTGAATTCAATTAGTTGGTAAACCGTGTTATTACCAATTTATTAATGAAAAGAAACAGAAAACACCGCGTTTTATTACACGGACTGGGTTCGCTTGATGGAGACAGCCAGCCATCAAATACTGGTTGACCTTCACATGAATTCTATTTTCCCGAGGTAACTAGGTAAGGGGTTTTTTACGAGTCATGTAGGGCCAATTCTCCCTCCCTCCCTCTCTCTATTTTTATCGAGACAAGGCTTCAAGCTCGGGTTAACTTACACGTGAAGTTCGAAAACAGTGCTCACATGGAGATTCATATTCTCTTCTAGAGTCGTCTTGGGCTTTACTGTGGACACACGCACATGCTTCATTAGCTAGGAGCATCGGACTTATTCTAGACGTGCATGCTATTCTTTCTTCCTTGTGCGTACACACGCACAATGGCAGCTTTTGACCGTGTTGGAAATGTTATTCTTAAATAAGTAGATATAAAAAATAATAAATATATTATTTTAATATATATTTCAATTAGAAAATAAGTTCAAAAAATGATCATCACCGTGTAATAAAGATGGAGGCTAGTTGAATGTAAAACATTGACTCTCAGTACTTATCTTTTCTGAGGACATTTACATACAAAGAAACAACGTTTGAATGAGCAAATCAATTTATGTATTTATGATCGATTATTAATAAGTAGTGTTTACTTTAAAAATAATGAATCTTGGAATATACCCTGCAGCATCACACAATATTTTACAAGAAATAGTATTTCTTAGTATCGTATATAGGTAAACTAGAGTTGCATATAAATCTATCCTTTAAACAACTCAATTAGAGTTCAACGCATTATTAATAATAAAATTAACTTATAATACAATTTAATTATCTTAATACAAGAGTTAATACAAGTTCATAGTTGTAGAGTACTAATTAGATATAAAAAAAAATTTAAACTTTAATAAAAGAGCAGGTTTTGAAAACTCAACAAAAATTACTCACTAACAAGCTATAAGCCTAAAAAGATAAATAACGAGAGGATGAGTTCAACAACTCAATAAATAGATAACATTCTATGAAAAAAATCATTAAATTATAATCTGAGTAAAATAAATAAAGTACCGAATAGATTAAATAAAAGAATTTCAAGTATTATAATTAGATATAATAAAATAAAATAAAATATAAGATATTATGGTGTGAATTAAGTAAAAAAAAGAGTTGGGTGATAAAAATAGAAATGAGGGTCAATATGTAAATAAGTAAAAGTTAGACTATAAATATTCTATTTTTTCTCTTTTGGCCGTGAGCTTGAAATAAAGAGAGAAGGGAAGAATTGTATGATTTTTCTACTTAAATTCTTATTGATTACACTAATTAAATTGAGTAATTAGAATGATTAACTTAATTAAACATCAAGAGGGGTGAATTTAAGGTGGTGAGTACATTGGAGGAAGGTTTTCAAGCTA